>NC_083411.1:53681471-53852942 GCF_020745735.1 Hemiscyllium ocellatum | reverse complement strand
TAAGTCTTGTTGGTGATCTCCCTTTAGAAACTGCAAACAATTTTCTACACTTTAGTTTGTTTTACTTTCTGAGTTTGCCACAACAACTTGCATTTATATAGCACTTTGAAGGTCACAAAACTTCACAATTCAAACTTCATAGCAAGTTCACATATTAAAGGACTTTAAGACACACCCTCAAATAAGGTCAGATGTACAGATGTACAGAGATGTACAGCACAGAAACAGACCCTTCAGTCCAACGTATCCATGCCGAACAGATATCCTAAATTAATCTAGTCCCATTTGCCAGCATTTGGCCCACATCCCTCTCAACCCTTCCTATTCAGATGTCTTTTAAATGTTGCAATTGTACCAGTCTCACATACTTCCCTCTGGGAGCTCATTCCATACAAGCAGCACCCTCTGCGTGAAAAGCCCCTTAGGACCCTGTTATATCTTTCCCCTCTCACCCCAAACCTATGCCCTCTGGTTCTGGACTCCCCCACTCAGGGAAAGTCATTGGCTATTACCCCAACCAGGCCTCTCATGATTTTATAAACATCTATAAGGTCACCCCTCAGCCTCTGAAGTTCCAGAGAAAACAGCCCCAGCCTGTTCAACCTCTCCCCAGTGCTCAAATCCTCCAACCCTGGCAACATCCTTATAAATCTTTGCTGAAACCTTTCAAGTTTCACAACATCCTTCCGATAGGAAGGAGACCAGAAATGCACGTAATATTCCAAAAGTGGCTTAACCAATGTCCTGTACATCCACAACATGACATCCCAACTCCTATGTTCAATGCATTGAACAATAAAGGAAACCATAACATCTTCTTCACTATCCTGTCTACCTCCGACTCTGGCCATTAATGATTAGCTGGTGGTAACTATTAAAACTTTACATTCAGTGAATGCGCTAAAAGGGTCCTCACCTAATAATGTTATCGATACATTCCTGGAAATTGTATCCAGAGACATGTCGTTAATTTGTAAAATCTTGGTCACCTGGGAACAGCTTTCCCTCTCCAGGACCACCTAAGAAGCAAAATGAAGTCAGCATATTTTTGAAAGGAGCATTAGTTGTCCCTCACAGAAAGAGGAGAAAAAACTGAAAGTACATGGAAGCTATTAGCATATGCAAAGGTTAAAAAAAAAGATAATTATTCATACTTTTTTTTACAACTGCACATCTTGCTGCCTGAAGCTTGTCTCATCTCAATGAAAAGGGAATGATGCATTTCTCAGATTGTGGAGAGAGAGAGAAGAGAGAGAGGTGGATTGTACCTGTTTGTGACTTTCTTATAAAGAACTAGGGAACACAGAGCATGTCAAGGAACTAAGGATTCTTGTGTGTGTTGAATAATCACAGCGTAGAACCCGAAGACCAGCATGCTAGAGATCATAAGGAAATTGATATTGGACCTAGGACAGGAGCTCACCAAAATAACCAAAGCAAATCTGCCTGTGTGGAGCTTCTACCTTCCCCCTCCATATCTATGTGGGTTTCCTTCAGGTGCTCCGGTTTCCTGCCAGTCCAAAGATGTGCAGGTTAGGTGGATTGGCCGTGCTAAATTGCCCCATAGTGTGTAGGCTAGGTGGGTTAACTGTGGTAAATGTGGAGTTAAGGAGATTGGGTGAGATGCTGTTCAAACTGTTAGTGCAGACTCAATGGGCGAATAGCCTCTATCTGCACTGTAGGGATTCAATGATGATTCTATGAAAATAATGAACAAGTTAAAGGCATGAAAGTGTGACAATCACCCAGAGCAGAAGATTCCATGCCAGAGTTTTAAAGGAGAATTGGTGCAGACAATGCATATGCCCTGACTGTAACCTATCAAAGCTGAGGAACTGGTCCCATAGACTGAAAAAATTACTCATGTCACTCCAACAGTTGAGAAAGGGAGAAGAACTGCATCAGAGGTCAGATCAGTTTTCCTTCGTGTGAATCCAAGGAAAGTGATGGTACCAAACAGAGTACCAGGCCGTGCACTCAGAGCATGCGCAGATCAACTGGCAGAGGTCTTCTCAGACACCTTCAACCTCTCCCTGCAGCAGGCCACTGTCCCTGCCTGTTTCAAGAGGGCCAACATTATCTCTGTGTCTAAGAAGGCTCATGCTGCATGTCTCAGTGACTACCGCCCAGTGGCCCGAACTTCAATGGTCATGAAATGCTTTGAAAGGCTGGTCATGGCATTAATCAACTCCAGCCTCCCCACTGCTCTTGACCCACTCCAATTTTCCAATCAGACCAACAGATCCATGTCAGATGCCATATCACTTGCCCTTCACTCCGCCCTAGAACATCTTGACACCAAGAACTGCTACATGAGAATCCTACTCATTGACTACAGTTCAGCTTTCAACACTATTATCCTCTCGAGACTGATTACTAAACTTAGTTATTTCAGACTAAGAGTCACTCTTTGCAACTGGATCCTCAGTTTCCTGACCCACAGGGCACAATCAGTGAAGACTGGGGACAATATTTCATCCTCACTAACGCTCAATGCTGGAGCCCCTAGGGTTGTGCACTCATCCCCTACTATACTCACTGTATACCCATGATGCGTCACCATGGTGAACTCGGCCCGGACAATCATAAAGGCCAACCTCCTATCTATAGAATCCATCTACCAGGACCGTTGTCAAGGAAAGGCCGCCAGCATTCTCAAAGATCCATCCCACCCTTCAATGTTTTTCTACAACCTCTACCATCGGGGAGGAGGTACAGAAGCCTGAACACACGCACCAGCCAGTTTCGAAACAGTTTCTACCCTACTGTTCTTAGAATACTGAATGGACTCACAAACTCTTAACATTCGCCTGTACCTGTATTTTTGTTTTTGCTGCTGTTTACCTATTGTTCACTTATCTATGCTACTGAACTCGGTGATCTGCCTGTATTGCTCGCAAGACAAAGCTTTCCTCTGTGCCTCGGTACACGAGACAATAAATTAAATTAAATTAAATTCAGAAACCTGGTGAATTATAGCCCAATTAACCTCACATCTTGCATTGGCAAATATCTAGGCCTATCATTAAGGACAGAGTGGCTGAAGATGTAGCTAATTTTCAGCTGATCAGAGACAGTAGTAAAGGACCTACAAATCTCTATGAACTTTTTTAAATACGTGAGGAGAGAACCTCTGGGTCCTAACGTCCACTGGTCGTGTCTTACCCTTTGGAAAAAATCCAGCAATGAGATGATAAGCCACTTTTATGATCTTATTGTGGGGTGGGTTCTTGACGAAGGGGGTCTCAGGAGGAGTTGGAGGCTTGGATAGGGGTGCGGATTTGAGGCCATTCCCTTGCCCCCATCCCTGCCTCCATTGTCACTAGTTGGATAAAATGCAGGCTCTATTCCTGAACCTAGTTTGCAAGTTGTCATGGTTTCTCAGTTTGGAAACAAGGCAGCTTTGTCCACCAGGGGGCAGATAATTTGGAAGGTGACGGGTTAAGGCCCTTAATTGACCATTTTGGTGGAAGTCAAGAAGGCCGTCTATGGATCATTTTAATTAATTACCGAGGTTGGCAGGAAGAGGGTGAGGGGCCAAGCCCATTATATCACCTTCTGACCATCTTCAGGGAAGAGAAAATTCCACTTGAAGTATTGTCACCATGGCAAAACTGACAAAGATTGAGAAGAGTTCAGAGTTAATGCTGGAGGTGTTGAGATGGACTGTATCAGTTAAAAGCCCTGGCCCTATCAGACCCTCAGCCCCTCTTGAAAAACACTTCAGACCTTCCCTCAGTTTGATTAGATTACTTACAGTGTGGAAACAGGCCCTCCGGCCCAACAAGTCCACACCGGCCCGCCGAAGCGCAACCCACCCAGACCCATTCCCCTACATTTACCCCTTCACCTAACACTACAGGCAGTTTAGCATGGCCATTTACTTAACCTGCACATTTATGGACTGTGGGAGGAAACCGGAGCACCCGGAGGAAAACCACGCAGACACGGGGAGAATGTACAAAACTCCACACAGACAGTCGCCTGACGCGGGAATTGAACCTGTGTCTCAGGCGCTGTGAGGCAGCAGTGCTAACTGCTGTGCTGCCGTGCTGCCCACATTGGAACCTCCCATTCCAGGTATTTACCTGCAGTGACAGACTTCACACATACTGGTGAATCTTCTGAGACCATAAAACCGTAGTCCAGGAGTGGATCTTTGATAATCTTCACTGTGACCTTCAAAGGGCTGCTCGGCTGGTTTGTGTTAGCAGCTGCTCCATCGGCTGGACCTTGATTACTTCAATCACAAACAAAGCAAGGGTCACATTTGTCAATCATTGTCAGAATCTTATTATTTTCCATATTATTTAATCCACCTCTCACCCATCCTCACCACACCCCTTCAATCCCCCATCCCCCACCCCCAGCCTGGACTCGGTCAGGTTCCTGCAAAATTCTCACTCATAGTCTCTCCCCATCGCATTGTCTTTCTGAGAGAGAGGTCATTGTAAAAGGGATTTCCTCTGCTTCTCTGTATCCACCTCAAAACTGACACACCCATTCTCTAGGAACCTGCCAAAACCAGGGTGAAAAATTCCAGCAAGCTGTTTCGAGAATGTCAAAGGATCAGAAGATTCTTGGTGAGTTAAAAGAATCAAAGAGAGAGGCTATGAGTCACAGAACCTCTGCTCTGTCCAAACTGCAGCAAATTGGCTAGGATGAGATCAAAATGTAGTTAGTGAATAAAACCAGGAAATTTTCAGCAAGTTCGGCAGCATCTGTGGAGAAACTTTCAGGTTAGTGAGTCACTGACACGCCCATTGAGGTGATTGATCAGTCCATGGTCTAGAATGGCGGAACAGGCTCAAGGGGCTGAATGGTCTGCTCAGGCTCCAATATGCCTTCATCAGAAGTGGGTAAAGTCAGGGTGCAATTCCCCTCCCTGGAGATGGTGAGGAAAGGGCAAATATTTGGTTGAGTTCACACAGAGGTGTACTCAGTCCCTTTCTCACCACCTCCACTCCGGGCAAGAAAATCCATGGTGGGCATCCTCAGCCCGCCAACAAGTGAAGCTTTTGAATCACCAGCTAATACACAATAGACAATAGATGCAGGAATAGGCCATTCAGCCTTTCGAGCCAGCACCGCCATTCAATATAATCATGGCTGATCATTCCTAATCAGTATCCACTTCCTGCCTTATCTCCATAACCCTTGATTCCAAGGGCCTAAGCCACTCATTGGGCTGAATACCCTCTCTCACAGCTGGTGGGAACAGGGCGTGTTTTCTTCACAGGGAAGCTCCACTTGCCTGAATCTGGGGCTAATTGGGACAGGGAGGGTTACTCACCCCATCCCCAATAGTGTCTCCAAAATACCCACTTTCTTACCCACTGGTGAAGCTGGTCATGGTGTGCCACTTGTGCTTCCAACCCTGAGCCTACAAATTTCTGATTGAGCAGTTACCTCTGGGTGGGTGGTGGACAGGGCAAGGATTCAGTGAGCAGGCTCCTGATTGGACAAAGGAGAAGCCCTTAAGTACCAAATTGATGCTCAATCCAATGAACTTTCATGCTGGTGTGATAAAGAGAGCCTAAGTAGGTTAATGCCCCTTGAAGTCACCTATGCCCACACTTAGTACTCACCACATTAAATCCTAGCCTTAGGGATGTACCAGGTTTTAAGCAAATGCAAGGGTAGAGAGTGGAAAGAAAAAAAACATGGGATGGTCTGTGCTGAGATTGAAGACTGGACAATAACAAAGTGGGTAATGGTGTTAGGCAAATTAAGTCAGAATGGAACAAATCAAGGAGCAAAACACGAATGTGGAGGAGGGATACACAATGACAACAGAGTCACTGTCACAAGATTGGCCGTTTTCCCTGGAGGCTGAGGGGTGACCTTACAGAGATTTATAAAATCGTGAGGGTAAATAGATAAGGACTTTTCCATGGGGTGGGGGAGTCCAAAACTAGAGGGCAGAGGTTTAAGATGAAAAGGGAAAGATTTAAAAGAGTCCTATGTGGCAACTTTTTCACACAAAGGGTGGTGTGTGCATGGAATGAGCTGTCAGAGGAAGTGGTGGACATTGGCATAATTACAACAGTGAAAAAGCATCTGGATGGGTATATGAACAGGAAGGGTTTAGAGGGATATGGCTAAGTGCTGGCAAATGGGACTAAATTAAGTTATCTGGTCCTCATGGATGAATTGGATTTAATACTTTTTTCGTGTTGCCCTGACTCTATAAATGATTCAGAGATCTGAATTATTGTGTTAGACATCAAATGGCCATGGGATTTTGATCCAGTGCTGGGAAACTTTGAAAATTACAGTCCCAGACATTACCTTGGAATGCCATCTTCTGGGACAGTTGTGAATTTGAAAGGCTTAGGTTTAATTTTAAAATTTTGAGTGAATTCTCCCACCCTGATGTCATGAGAGTAATGACAAGTGTGGTGACAAAATAAGGTGAGAAAGAAAAAAGTGTAGATTTGCATCATTGCAAAAGAAGGTCTTGACTTGCCCTGAGCTTGGAAAGGTGAGTTCAAAGAGGTGACGACCTTATTTCAGTGCATTTGCAGTTCATTAAAAGCCGACTTACATCGCTTTTCCAAAACATCTCTCCTCTACCACGAAACGTAGACAGTGAAAATTCCCAACAGAAAGGTCAGAGCCAGTTCCTGACAATTATAGCTTGGTGAAGACCCATCCTGCCATCACCCAATGCACTTCACACATCGATGCTGACATGGCGGATTGACGCTCATTAACTTTAGCACCAGGTTACAGAATGTCAGAGACCATCATCACTCAGACTGCCAGCTGCTTACACACCAAATACAATTCGTGTGCTTTGAGTAAGTGGTGATGTGTGAACGTTAGAGGATCCACCACAGTCATTCAATCACACTATATGGGGATGGTCACAGTCAGTTCAAGTGATGTAGTGTAGTGATTACAGGTAGGTCAGTTGAGGGATCAATCTGTGAGGGTGTGGCCAGCTTTTCTTTGCAATGAGACAAAGGGAGAGACTCAGTATGAAGAGAGGGACACATGAGCGGAAGGAGGTGATGATGAGCAGGAGAGTGTTATGGACCAGACCCTCTCAAAATATTTTAAGAAGGTAGACTAGGCCCTAATTTTTTCTTATTTTAAAGACAGATGTAAAGTGCCATGTTCCAGAAACTATTTTCTAGTCAAACTACTTGCTATTAAACAAAACGTAATGTATTCAAATGCTATAGTTAAAATACAACAAAAGAAAGAAGAACTTAGAATAAATTAACTCGACTGGAAAACTTAACAGAACAATAGATACAACAATTATTGCTAATTAACTGTTTCAATATAGTAGTATTCCATAAACACTCCTTTTGGCAAAAAGGCAAATTTGAAAACAGATTTTGTCTCACATGTAATCCAACAACCTACGAAGAGAACTGCTAGCTTTTGGCTATAATCAAGAGATGGGGAAAATAGGTTCCACTTTTTCAACATCACAATAGCAACCGATGCTGAATTTCAAAATTAAAAAAACTAAAAACTAGAAATCCTGATTTGTGAGAGCTGGCCACACCCATCCAGGCTGCACCTATTATTCCAACTTTAAATAAAAACAAGGCCTCCCAAGTTGTTTACTTTCTAGGCTCTCACTAGCCAATTCGGCACCTCTGCCTTAAAACTTTGCTTAGTCGTAACCAGGACAAAACACACTTCCTAAAGCCACAGCATTGTCACAAGAAGTCATCAGGTGTTCCCAGTGAGTAAGCTGGAAATGCAGGAAGGGTTAGCAGTTTGGGAGGATGTGATGCTGTGAGCCCTTGGGTGGAACACGATGCATGCAAGTAGTTCATGAGCCTTGGCAAAGGCATGTGCCGTATCCTGAGTAAGAGGTAACAGAGAGAAGATGGTGGTACTTGATCTTGCAGAGTGCAGAAAATCTTTTCACTCTGTACACAGCACTGACCCACATTGCTCTTTATGCCAAGGTTGGTTGTCTTTGTTATGGTGTTCCCCTTTGGGGGATGGGGGAGGTGAGCAAGGATAAGGATTCCCATCCTCTCCACCAGACAGCCCAGCAGCACCTTCAGATCTCTGTCCTGGAAGGAGCTTGTCTTTCCCCTTGAGACCGTTTCCAGATCGAGCCCCTGCAGGTCTGAGAGATCAATGCTGATTGGGAGAGTCTGAAGTAGTGGCAGCTGGGCTTTTGGGGCAGGGGTGGGTGGTACAAGGAAACCAGGAGAAGATCTTACCTGGAGCACAGGAAACACGATTTCATGAGAAATGCAGCCATCATCTCAGGATTATAACTAGTGAGGAGAAACGTAGAAGACGGTGTGAGAAAATTGATTGTGGGCCACTGTGAAACTCACTGGCCGTCACACTTTAAGGAGAAATCGGAGAATTTAGCCCGACTTCACTGTATTGGAAAGTACAGGATGTTCAAAGGATGTACTTGACAAAAAGTATGTAAAAAATCAACAGAGCAGTTCAAATCAGCGAGATTTTTTAAACAAACGCAGAGGAAGTTTCCTTGTTCGGTTTGAATCTGATTAGAATGTTTTTGTTTAATTGGTGGGCAACAAGATTCCGTGCACTGAAGTGTTCCATGCAGACCCCAACTGGATGGCCTAACAGAGGTTACCATAGCAACACCCCTCTGCAGGTCAGGGGTAACAGCAGGGATGGCCTGCTCTACCACTTATTAAAATTGTGAATTATAAACAGGGGACTTAGCCAGGTCACCACAGGAGGTGGAAGGAGCGAGCCCTCTACACTGTGCCCTATCTCCAGCCCTCTCCCTGTAACCACATTACGAGGTAAAAACAATGACTGCAGATGCTGGAAACCAGATTCTGGATTAGTGGTGCTGGAAGAGCACAGCAGTTCAGGCAGCATCCAAAGTGCAGCGAAATCGACTTTTCGGGCAAAAGCCCTTCCTGATGACCACACTATAACCACACTACCCCCAACACAAACACACACACAAACACCGCCAGACCAGAATACTGGGAGCAGACTGGAACATCTCACTGTCAACTCTGGTCAGCGACTGGAATCGGGTATTAAAGATGCTTCAGCTCTGAGTGAGAGCCAGTCAGACTATCATGATGCCCATATTAAGAAGCTAGACAGTATAAGTATGAACTGTATCTAACCTTTCAAATGTTTCGTACATTGTGACCACCCCCAATCAGTTCTTTGAAAATACCTGAGCTATGTTTGTGGAACAGTCCCCTTCTCTTAATCATCCTGCAATGGGATTTAAGAGTACATTTTACTATTTAGTATTTCTATTTCAAAAGGAATGTACATCAGACAAAGGTCAGGAGGCCTGACTTCGAGCCTACAGGACTACTGTCCAATGTCTAAGCTACAGTATTCTCTCAATTGTACAGAGATGTGAGCTGATGATCTGTGGGTGAAAATTACTTCTTTAATTGTGCAACAATTTTTCATGAAACAGTCTGGATTGTAACAAAGATGCAGCTGAAAGGAGTAGGGTATTTATGTTACATTAAATTTAATCTGACTTCAGGCTATCAGAAAACCGGTACTTCCAGACAAGGTGATTGACATGATCTCGTGCAGATTAATAATTCATAAAGGCTTTTAATGATGTACCAATTGTGGCTCTTTGTTATATTATAGACAAGGGAAAATCAAAACTCTCAACAACTGAAAGTGCTTTGTGCTTCTGAAAAGGGTCATTCTGTTTTGTTTGTGAGATTTTATTTACAAAAACGATAATGCTTTTGGTGACAAAATGTAGTTTTATAAATTCAACGCTGACTTGCTTTACAGTACACGGCATGTAATGCCATAATTGAGAGAAATCAGCAAGGTAAAGGCTATGTTGTAAATGTAATATCCATGTTAATTTGCTGAGGCAGGTTCTGAGAATAGAAACCAGGATTTTATAAACCTCCCGGAGGTGGACCAGGAGGTAGAAGAGCTGGTGAAATGATGAGTGGCCACGTGTGATTGGCTGTTTGATGTGATACTGCCAAAAGGGCTTCGGGTTTTTGAAAAGATTCGTAGGGTTATGGATTTGGTCATAGATTCATTCGCTGAACTGGTGTGGTTTTCTGCAGACGTTTTGTCACCTTGCTAGGTGACATCATCAGTGTGTCTTCGATAAAGTGCTGTCGGTCTGTCCTGCCTGGTACTTGTGTGTCTCTGCTTTTTGGTACTTCCAGTTCTGTATCTGAATGGTTTGTATATCAGATCCTGTTCAATATGTTTATTGATTGAGTTCCAGCTGGAGTGACAGGCTTTAAGGAATTCTCTCATGTGTCTCTATTTTGCCTGTGCTGGGATGGTTACATTGTCCCAGTTGAATTTGTGTCCTTCGTTGTCCGTGTGGGTGGAAATCAGAGTACTGGTTCAGTCTGGCAGTGGGGAGTTGATGCTCATGCATTCATATGGTCAACTTTTCTTCCTGTTTGTCCTATGTACTGTTTTTCACAGGCCTTGCAGGGTATCTTTGTAGATTATGTTCATCCTGTTGAATGGGGGTATCGGGTCTTTAACTTTTGTGACGAGTTGGTGAAAAGTGTTTACCGGTTTGTGGGCCACTAAGATTCCTAGGGGTCTGAGTAGTCAGGTAGTCATTTCAAAAGGGCTTTTTCCCAGTGGAGGGAACGGATGCAGAGAATGTCCACTGGGTGGGGGGGGGAGCGGGCTTTTTTTATTCATTTCTGGGACATGGATGTCACTGGCTGGCTAACATTTATTGCCTGTCCCTAGTTGCCCTTGACAAGGTGGGCAGGAAGATATCTTCTTGAACCGTTGCAGTCCATGTGCTGTGGGTAGACCCACAATACCCTCACGGAGGGAATTTCAGGATTCTGACCCAGCATAGTGAAGGAACGGCGATATATTTCCAGTCAGGATGGTGAGTGGCTTGGAGGGGGACTTAGTCAATGGTATTCCCATGTATCTGCTGCTCTTGTCCTTCTGAGTGGAAATGGTCGTCGGATTGGAAGGTGCTGTCTGAGGATCGTCGGTGAATTGCTGCAGTGCATAATGAAGATAGTACACACTGTTGTCAGTGATGGAGGGAGTGGATGTTTGGTTGCAAAAACATAATTGAAGCCCCAATTAGGGGTCATTTTGCTGGTGGTGAGGCAATCGCCCCCGATGCAGGGGGAAAGCCAGTTAAATGGTGGCAGCATCTCAACAACAGCTCAACGTTCAGGACTGATAGCTCAGGGAGGGAGCTGCAAGCAGTTCCAGCAGCTGTAATGATCGTCTTGCAAGGGTTGCACCTCCAACTCTCAGCTCCTGATTTTATCTATTTTTTCAAACTTCCCTGGCTGAGCTCCCAAGGTCTTGTACCTCAGCAGCACCCACCTCTCTCTCTCTCTCATTGAGATTATTAAGCTCTTTGACTGGGCCAGCAGCATCAGCTTCCCTCATTGATAGTGGGCCTGTGGGCAACTCATGATGAGTATCTAACCAATGAGAACTCCTTTCATCATGCATCAAACATCAGGTGGATAGATAAGCCTACAAGAACAAGTCCCACATGATTCAGGGCTTTCTATTGAGCTCACTGCCCCCTATCACGTCAAATTGCATCTTCTAACGTTCTTTAAATGTCATTCCCCTCAGTCAATCTACACGATCCACCAGCAAGGTCCACTCAATGCTGCTTGTCTCCCTTCCCTATTGCTCCAAAAGTCTCAACAGTTCTACTCCCTCACTTCAAACAGAAAAATTGATTCCTACCAACGCCTCGACACCGCAGTATCAACCTTGCCTTTCTCTTCCAGCCCCTTTACGGTGCCAAGGTGTGAAGATTATCATTGCATTTTTAATTTGGGTTTTGATTTGGGTTTCTTTTTCCACTAGAAGTTGCAACTTGATACAGCAGGGAGTGGTGACCAGAAGACTGTAAGATACAGGAGCAGATTTAGGTAATTCAGCCCATTGAGTCTGCACTGCCACGCAATCATGGCTGATATATTTCTCAAGTAAAAAGTGAGGTCTGCAGATGCTGGAGATCAGAGCTGAAAATGTGTTGCTGGTTAAAGCACAGCAGGTTAGGCAGCATCCAAGGAACAGGAAATTCGACGTTTCGGGCCAGAGCCCCCTGATGAAGGGCTCTGGCCCAGAACGTCGAATTTCCTGTTCCTTGGATGCTGCCTAACCTGCTGTGCTTTAACCAGCAACACATTTTCAGCTCTGATATATTTCTCAACCCCATTCTCCTGCCTTCTCCCCAGAATCCATGATCTCCTTCCCAATCATGAAACTATCTCTTTCTTAAAGACACACAATGGTTTAGCTTCCACAGTCTCATTCCGTAATGAGTTCCCCAGATTCACCACTCTCTGGCTGAAGAAATTCCTCTTCATCTCAGTTCTAAAGGGTCATCATTTCACTCTGAAACTGTGCCCTCAGGTCTTCGTCTCTCCTACTGGTGGAAGCATCTTCTCCACATCCACTTTATCCAGGCCTCTCAGTACTCTGTAAATTTCAATCAGATCACCCCTCATTCTTCTAAATTCCATCAAGTACAGGCCCAGAGTCCTCAACCACTCACCACACAACAAGCCTTTGTCCCTGGGATCATTCTTGTAAACAACCTCTGGCTCCCCCTCCAATGCCAGCATATTCTTCCTTAGATATGAGGCTCAAAACCGCTCCTAATATTCCAAACACAGTCTGACCAGAGCCTCATAGAGTCTCATCTCTGCTCTTACAGTCTCAAGCCTGCTCTGCCATTCAATAGGATCACGCCTTATCTGACATTCTTCATGTTCCACTTTCCAGCTCTTTTCCCGTAACCCTTGATTCCCCAACTGAGCAAGAATCTAGCTGTCTCAGCCTTAAGTACACAGAAGGACTCTGCTCCAAATAGCTCACTGTGCAAGAAATTCCAAAGACTCACAAACCCCTGAAAGAAGAAATTACTCCTTACATCAGTCTTAAATTGGTGCCTTTAATTCTGAGACTATGCCCTTTGCCCCCAGATGTTCCCATGAGGGGAAACATCCTCTCTGCATTTACCCTGACAAGTCCATTAAAAATCTAAAATGTTTCAATGAGATCACCTCTCATTCTTTTAAACTCCTGGGAGTAGAGTACCAACCTGTTTAACTATGGTTTGTAAGATAATCCACCCATTTCAGGGATCCTGGTGAACCCAGGAGAGCTTGATAGAAAGTTGAGAAGATTGTGGATTTATTCTTGATACTGTATCCATCTTGTAGACGTTTGGGGCACAGCAAAAGATCACATGGGCTTGTCTCTGGATTGACGTTAAATATAATCACCACTATCCCTACTCAGGACTTTTTGTCACACCTCAGGTTAAAGGAGACATCTCATGAACACAACTGAGGATGTCAATCCGGGTGTTCCCCAGCAGGAAACCCAGGATGAATCATGTCATACAGAACCTGATAAAAACCAGGTGTGAGGCCTTCAGATCAGGAGACCCACTCAAATATAAGGAATTCAAGTATGACTTCCGCAGAGCTCTTAAGACAGGACCAATACCGATCCAAACTAGAGACCCAGACTGACACCTGGAGACTATGGCAAGGACTGAATGACATCACAAGTTCTAAAAAGAGTCAGTGCAAGATAGCTGACAATGATACATCCCTCCCAGATCATCTCAACACCTTCTATCCTCGCTTTGAGCAGAATTTCAGCAGAGAGGTAACACCTAATATGACAAGTCCTGACGACAGTCACTGCATCAGAGGTCAGATCAGTTTTCCTTCACGTGAATCCAAGGAAAGTGATGGGACCAGACAGAGTACCAGAACGTGCACTCATGTGCAGATCAACTGGCAGAGGTCTTCTCGGACATCTTCAACCTCTCCCTGCAGCAGGCCACTGTCCCTGCCTGTTTCAAGAGGGTCAACATCACCCCTGTGTCTAAGAAGGCTCATGCAGTTTGTCTCAATGACCACCACCCAGTGGCCCTAACTTCGGTGGTCATGAAGTGCTTTGAAAGGCTGGTCATGGCATTAATCAACTCCAGCCTCCCCACTACTCTTGATCCACTCCAATTTGCTTATTGGACCAACAGATCCATGTCAGATGCCATATCACTTGCCCTTCACTCCTCCCTAGAACATCTTGACACCAAGAACTGCTATGTAAGAATCCTACTCATTGACGACAGTTCAGCCTTCAACACTATTATCCCCTTGATTACTAAACTTACTGATTTGGACTAAGCCCCACTCTCTGCAACTGGATCCTCAATTTCCTGACCCACAGGCCACAATCAGTGAAGACTGGGGCCAATATTTCATCCTTACTAACACTCAACACTGGAGCCCCCCAGGACCACGTACTCAGCCCCCTACTATATTCACTGTATAACCATGACTGCATCGCCAAATACCAGACTAATGCCATTTACAAGTTGGCTGATGACACCATCATAGTCGGTCAAATCTCAGATGGTGACGAAACCGACTACAGACGGGAAGTGGAAGACCTGGAAAAATGATGCACTGAGAACAACCTAGCTCTCAATGTCGGCAAAACCAAGGAACTCATTATTGACTTTCGGTGGGATATTACTCATCCTTTTATTGGATCACCATCAAAAGCAATCTGTCTGGATGTATCACTATCTGGTCTGGTAGCTGTACCATTCAAGATCAGAGACGGTTACAGAGAGTGGTGAACTGAGCCCGGACACTCACAAAGGCCAACCTCCCATCTATAGAATCCATCTACCAGGCCCACTGTCAAGGAAAGGCCAGCAGCATTCTCAAAGATCCATCCCAACCTGGCAATGTTTTTCTACAATCTCTGCCATCGGGGAGAAGGTACAGAAGCCTGAACAAATGCACCAGCCAGTTTTGGAACAGTTTCTATCCTACTGTTGTTAGAATACTGAATGGACTCACAAACTCTTGACATTCACCTGTATCTGTATTTTTGTTTTTGCTGCTGTTTACCTATTATTTACTTATCTATGCTACTTAACTCTGTGATCTGCCTGTATTGCTCGCAAGACAAATCTTTTTACTGTGCCTCGGTACACGTGACAATAACTTAAATTCAATTCAATTCAATTCAATTACTCTCTTTTAAAGAGACACATTCATAGCATTTGCCTCAAATGAGTCCGGACTGTTTTGTTCACCAGAAGAATTATGAATGGAACTGAACCGTGCAATCATGGGTGAACATCCCTACTCCTGACATTAAGATGGAGGGAAGGTTATTGTGGAAGGAGGTGAAAATGGCCGAGTCTAGGACACTTCCCCAACTCCCCCCTCGATCCCAAACCTCCAACATCTGCTCCCATTTAACAGTTCTTAGGAGTTAAAATTCAGCTGGATTTGTTGGATATAGTAGAGTTTATATCCCAAGGAGATTAGGAGGCCAGCAGGACTTGAAATGCAAACATTGAGGTTCAAGATGGTTTACATATTCACTAATGGCACCCAATTACTATCATTTTAAACTCACAAATATTGGAATACAAATATTCTTATACCAAGATGGTAAGAACAGAAATATTTGAACTTATACAGCATGACTCACCGTGTCCCAAAATGTTTATAGTGAATGAATTACTTTGGAAATGTAGTCACGTAAGTGCAGAGAAATGCAGCATCCAATTTCTGCACAAAAAGATCCCACCAGGAGCAATAACTTAAAAGGACAATTATGATGTTGGTTGAGAGGTAAACATTGACTGAGACACTGGGTGTACTCCCCATTCTTGTTTGAAAAGTGGTTCTGCATCTTTTACTGCCAGCAGACAGAGATCAGTTCAATATCTCAAGTCACAAATGGCACCTCAGACAGTTTAGCACCCTTTCAGTGCTGCAGTGAAGTGTCAGCCTCAATGATGAGCTCAAATCCCTGGAGTGGGGAATATTGAACCTAAAATCTGATGACTCAGCAGCATCTAGTGCTCAGATACTACAGCTACATTGTACCCTTTGACACATCAAAAGTGGATATGAGAAGCAAAGAAATTTACAAGATTAAGTACCATTACATGTTGTGAAACAAAAAATTATGATAATGTAAATGCTATTACACAGATGGCATATAGATAAAATCTATACAATATTGATAGGTCACAAAGATTTAAAGGTACACAGGCACAGCAATTGTACTGGCAATGGAAACAGCTCTGTAATGAAGCTCAAGTCCTGAACCTGTCCCCACAGGTCACAACAGTCATTCATTGTTATTTCTATGGGGAACTCAATTAATCTGGAGATGGGACTACTTCGAATTAAGGATGGCAGCAGGTTTGCGATTCTGGGAGGTCAGTTAGAGGCATTGGAGCGGCAGCTTGCAACTGAGTAAGACACAGACAACACTTCAAGAGGAGGGTCTCTTACAACTTACAAAAAAAACCTGCCTTACAGTTAGAATTAAGTTAATTGTTATGCAGGTCTCTACTGTAGGGTGGAAAGGGGTGGGAACAAGATATAAAATGTAAATGATTTTATCCACAGTTGCAGATAAATGAATAAAATGTAAATATTCACATTTGTAAAATTTCAATAAAAATGTAAACAAAGCACTATAGATAAGTGTAAGATGTAAACTGTGAATGAATTACACTATAGTATAAGGAGAATACATGGATCACTTCCTACTTCATTGTGAATAATATATGAAACAGAATGAATTATTTTACAGATGGGAATTAATTGAATGATTTCCTTCATTGGTTGGATTAAAAATTGAATGGATTCTTCTACAGAAGGGAAGAGAATATTGCAAAAAATGTGAAGTTGTTTTGCAGAGATGGGCTGAAAATATGTTGCTGGAAAAGCGCAGCAGGTCAGGCAGCATCCAAGGAACAGGAGATTCGACGTTTCGGGCATAAGCCCTTCTTCCTGAAGAAGGGCTTATGTCCGAAACGTCGAATCTCCTGTTCCTTGGATGCTGCCTGACCTGCTGCGCTTTTCCAGCAACACATTTTCAGCTTTAAAATGTGTTACCAATGATCACAGATTACTTGTATATTAAACAAATGGAACCATTTTCTATTGATAATATTAGTCATGTTATCAAATTTTTTCTCAACATGATGTCCATAGTGCCTTTACTCCAGATGAAGCCAGCTACATTGGCAAAGCCTACTGCGTGGGTTATAGCTCTGACATCATCTTGAGGCAACAAGGTGAAATGGTGTGATGTAGCACAAATTACATTAGTCATGGCTTTAATATATGTGGGCTGAGGATTGGGAGATCTCACATAGATTCCCAGAGGACAATTGAAAGTAGCCAGTTGCATAAAACTTTAGGATGATGACCTCTGGGACAGGATGGCCACTCACTTCTTCAGGTTGTAGGTCACAAACCAGCAAATTCTAACAAGGTGGGCCAGAGCATTTTCGTTCACAGTGGCACTGTGCCTTGCTGCACTGGAGGAGATGACAGGGGAGCCAAATACTCAAGTCCCCTCTACAGCTTCGGGACCTTTTGCTGAGAATTGTTCACATGGAGGCTGTTCATCAGCCACTGGAGGTTACTGCTGTTCCTGAGCTTGCTATTGCATTTGTATCTCCTCAATGTTTCTGCTCCTTCACTACACCACAGTCACAGTGATAGTGATTGTTTGAACCGGTGTGGGGAATCCAAGAAACGAGACTGCTCCTTGGTAATGTTAGCATTTGTATCACACATAAATAGCAGCTTGCATTATCCTCAACAGTGAGATATGGAGGACTCCAACAGGGAAGGACCCCGGATGCCTGTTCATGGGCCTTTGACATAGTGGATATTATTCTGATGCACACATCATGTGACACATCATGCAAATGCAGTAAGAGATTGTAAGTGCAACATGATTAATGAGACCTTGCCCCACCTCCATTCTATCATTCCGATATCTTTAACCTGTACTGTGTAAGTGGCTGAATGATGCAATGGACCCTTGAAAGGCCTCAAATTGCTCCAAAGTAGAGAATGAACAATTACTCCATTAGTCCAGGTTGGTGACAGCAACTTTTCGTCTCCATTGCTCATTTGTCATTCAATCTTATTGTAACAATTATATTATTTTCTACTAGTTTACAGATGTATGTAATCATGCCCACACATTTTCATGGAAACTAGAGCTGTAAACTAATCAATGAAATTTCAAGTGCAAATTGTCCCTTTTTCCCAAGTGGGGTGAAAGTAGAACTATCCCACATGAACTGTAAAAGAAATTGCCATTTTCAGTCAGGATGTAACTAAATTAAAACCTTTCAACAAGGACAAGCAGTTCATGAACTGGCAGAATTTGTTTATGTGGCAAAATAACTTATGGAATAAAAGATTCCAGAAATCTGTGAGGGTAAAATATAATGTTGGAAACAATAGAACGCAAACAATTTTGGAGAATGTCAAAAAGATTGTTCTGAGGAAAAAGTTACAGGCAGTAGTACAAAACAAATCACACGAGAAATTTGAAATGTGATCTATCAAAGTTAAAGGCAAGAATGGAATGGGAATGTTGCATGGATAGAAAGTGCCATAGCATACACCCGAGATTTACTAAGTTTTGAATTGGGAGAAACTAAGAACTCGCTCTAAATAAAAAGTCAAACAAAACATTTTATTTTGAGAGTTTTTTGCAAATCAAATGCAAGAATGATAAGTTATCCAACTATTGAAATACAATTAATTGCTCATGGCTTTCAAACAATGCAAGCAAAGTGAATGTTACTTCTGAGCAATATTACACCTTAGTCTTCAATTAGTCTTCAAAGAAAATAAGGAAAAAGTAACAGGCATTCAGGTGCAGGCATACTAGTGAAAGTACTTGCCACAATCACATATAAGACACTGAGTTCACATACTCATGTATTGTTGTGTCAAAAGAGAGCCTACCCATGTATGATCTGAATGGCCTGCGAGAAAGTTGTTTCTATTAAAAGAGTACACATAGTGAAGGCTCAAAGTGATATAGGGCCTTGAACCACAAATAGGAATACAAGGATTATTTTGAGGATTAAGTGGTTTGTTAGAATTGATAAACAAAGTTTCCTAGTGATATTGTCTTACAGGGATATGATAAATGATATTATACATGATAAATATAAAAGAAGATAAAATAGAGAACTTATAGGACAATAAAGAAAATAAATTAAACAGTGATTGTTAATGCAAATACTTTTGTTTGATAAATGGAAAAGGCATTTGTGTTAGTTATTTTTGGAGAAAATGTTCTTGACTTACTTAATAGACTCAAGCATTATTTTTGTGTTCAATCTTCATTCAAATTTTTTCTTCATTCTCCATTCTTTTTCTTTGTACATTAAACATTACCAGACAGAACATTTGGATATCTTTACATAACTCAGCTGTAGCACTTTGGAGTTTAAATCAGAGGATTGTGGATCCAAGTTACCCTTCAGGGATTTAGGCTTACATTTCAGTCTGTTAATGAAGGATCAGAGTACCTAATGATGTGTTACTTATTACAAGAGGCATTGAACTAGGCTATATCAACCTGATCTGGTGGACATAAAAGATTGCATTACATTATTAAAAACAGAGTTCTCCGTAGTGTCCTAAATTAACTGGTTGTTATCTAATTATTATTTACAGGTCCTTGCTGTTCAGAATTTAAATTGGTTATGATCATCATAGAGACCAAAACTTTGTAAAAATAAATATTGGGTGAAACTTGACCAGCTCCATGTGGTGTGGCTTATGGCAAGCTGAGCGGTCCAGTCAATTGGGATTTTCGGCAAAGCCAATCTTGTCAGTTGAGATCACCTCACTGCACTTTGTTTGCTTTTTTCAAATATTCTTGCTAGACAGCAGCAAATACCCAACTGATGATCGCTATAGTTAGTTAAGTGGCTGGTTAACAGATCAACTTATCACGAGTTGTGATCTTACCAGACAAACTATCTGTCAGAAAAAGTCAACAAGGAGACCAGAATGGACTCTTGGCCGGTTCAATATAACTGCTTTCTCCAGGAGATCCATGCTGGCCACAGACAAACTAGAAAGTAGAGCCGGATCCACAATCACCAGGGCACATACCCGTCCCACTTCTGATAAAAGCACGTTACTTTCAAGCAGGCATTGCCACCATCCTGGCATCTTCCAACACACTGGTACTGTGCCCTGCAAGGCCACATTGTTCCAGAAGTGCCCACCAGCAACTTGCAGTGAATGGCTGTATTGGGCAGAGGGAACACACAGGCAAAGGAACCCATTCCATGGGCTTTACCAGGCTGTCTACCAGGGCTGTTCCCTTGTTCCCTCAGTGTGTGTTTCATGGTGCCTATTTGAACTGTCCTCTGTATGCAGACTTTGCTTGCCCTGCCAGGGGTTGGCTGGCACAGTCAGACAATCAGGCAGATGGATATGATGTAGGGTATATGCCCAACAAGGATGTGTGCCATATCACATTGGAACCTGTACCACATGGCCTCAGTGTTCGCACCAAACAAACTGAAATGGTAGCAAGCAGTGCGCATGCTACAAAGTCATGGGGGAGTAGTCCACAGAGAGGTCCAAGTCAGTCAGGGGTCTCAGCACAGATAGTCAAGGGCAGCCTCCCATTCTAGCCCTGGGTTTAGTCACACATTGGTGCATGGTCAGGGTGGTGTTGCACAGAGGCACGTGCCTCTGTGCTCCAGGGATAGGGTCAGTCTTTTGTCTCCATAGGGATCAGTCCAGCAGGAGAGTACTGTCATGATTAGGGATATGTGTGTCAAACAGCCAGAGATGTGGGTAGGCCAGGACCCATGCTGCCAGGTCTGGTCGCTCAAGAGAGTGGGCCACAGTCAGCCAGCTGTCTCCATTCACAGGAATTAAGGAGGACGGGTCGAGTGAAGAGTAGGCTGGGATGTGGGCGCGAGTTTTAATCCCATGGACAGAGCTTGGATAATGACTTGGAAAAGTGTGAAGCCTGTGGGGGTTAAGGGAATGGCATTTAGAGAGGAGAGCTTTATATTGGGGGTCTCAACAGCATTTTGGTATTGATGCTGAGGACCACTCACTGTCATGTTAATCATGATGCAAATGGATGGCATGTAATACTGAGGAGAACTGCTGCCATATGCAGGATAAGTGAGTGGACTTGTGAAGGAGGAAGCTGAACTCTAACCATTCACTGGGCCTTCATTGGGGAACAATATTCTCCTTCGACACATGAAATACTGGTCATGCAAGGACGTAGTATGCCAATGCACTTTCCTACAACATTCACTGTCTGGGTTGTACTTCCCGAAACTCACTGTAAGAAGCACTGCTACCCATATAGTCAGCCAAAATATGGGCAATGACGAGGAGGAGGTCTAAAATGCTGAAATGAGCTGCTATTATGTACACAGATTGCTAGATCTGCTTCCACAATGTACTTGATGATCATCACAGACCCGCAACCACTGCACCTGCTTAATGGCAAAGTGATACTCCAGAGCACTATTTACTATCTACAGCCAGGATAAAGACAGGAACAACTACATGAATGGTGAAATGCAAAGGTTTATGAATTTACATACTATTGAATATGAAATGAATTTGAAAATGAGCAATGATAGCAGTGAATCATTGGCGTTTCTGCATTTCCCCTGAGTCCTGATTGCCTGCCTGCCAACCCTCCCAATACAAATGTACAAGGTCCCTCATCACCCAGGCCACAAGGTCATCTCCTGCCAGGGGTTCAGCAAGTGCCTGGTCTCTGGCAGATCTCCTACTATAAATGGCCTGGGCATTTCTTCCTTTACCATGGGGCAGAGTTGCACATGTGTGACCTCATCGAGCCCAGTGTTATGTCATCATCCTGGAGTAGGGGGAGTGAAGTGTCCAGGAGGTAGTGCAGAAGATGGTCCCTCCATGCTTCCATGATGATCTTGGGACAATGGGGATCCCTTCTCTGTGGGAAATGTTTCCGTCTGTATGGGATAAAGGGGGAAGGTATTGCAGCCACTGGTTAGTCGTGTCTTCTCTGTTCCTGTCTTCTCCTGCTCAGAGCTGAAAATGTGTTGCTGGTTAAAGCGCAGCAGGTCAGGCAGCATCCAAGGAACAGGAAATTCGATGTTTCGGGCATTAGCCCTTCATCAGGAAGGTCAGGAGTGCTTTTCTCAAGAATGGATGATGTCAGTCCACTGTGTTATGGGGTATCTTCTCCTGTAAAGGCATAAAGGGGGAAAACAAGTAAGGCACAAGAGAGGGAACAATATTAGGATGTTCCAAGGGATCGAGGAAGCAGAGCCGAGGGCATGTTACATTAGTGATATAAAAGGATTAGAGAAATGATTTCAAATGAGGGTAAGTGTTGTATACAACAGAAGGGGTGCCACAGCATGAGCATTGGTGGGAGATGAATACAGTGGCTTTGAAAGGTTTGAGGTAGCAGAGAGCACTCACTCTGATGGAGTAGAGAAGATCATTGACCTTCTCACCCTGGAAGTAGTATTGATCCAATGACCATCTTCAACCTGGCTGGCATGGTGAGATGGCGTTCTTCTGGGATGTGGACTCCACTCCTCTCCACTGCCCCATCCTCAACAATCCCCAGCTGCCTCTCTGAGAACTGTGGTGTCAGCTAACCCTTCTCTGTCATCTCTCCTGATGCCTAACCCTGCTGAACAGTGTTTGAAAGATGCAGCAGCCTCAAGGAATGCTGAGTGGTGATTTTCTCCATGAACTGAGATAGAGATATGGCAGGGACAGGACATGAATCTCACCAGGAGGATTCCAATGGCAATTGAAGTGACAAGTTTCGCAAGTTACAGTGAGAAAGCTCACTCAGCATCACAGTGAGAATTGTTCCACCAAACTCGCTGGCAACTTGCATAAGCCAAAAAATGCATAATATTCAGCCTTTTCCCAATGACCAACAGAAATCACTGCACAATCAGATTTCACATTTTAAATTATTTTCAGTAAGAAACTAAAATCAATACCAACTAAATATTATTTTGTTAGCAACTAGGACACTCAAGTAAGGTTTCTTACACTATTAGCTAATTAAGACAGCTGAAAACCATTCCATATTTAAGTTATGCCGCAACCTCAATATATAATGCAGTCTTGTAGATAAAATCCAATCCCTTCCAGCAGCTGCTTCTTTCTCCCTTCCACATTGCAGAGGGTCTTTCAACGTTTTTTTGTAAATTGCTTCACTCAGTCTTCAAGCATTTCCAGTAGCAAGGTACCCTTTGGAAATTCATGGTTCCTAAATCTCCACTTTGGCGATCACAACTGCCTTTGCCTTCAACTTTTCCCAACCTAATTTCTCACTGCCATCTGATGCCTGAATCTAGGAGTCTGTATCTAGACTATTACCCCTCTTTTGTATCAATAGCATTTGATTTGTTATGGATTTCCAACTGGGCCCATGTGTCCTGACAATCAAATCACATCCTGACAGCTTTCAAAATAATTACCAGCATCTCTTCAGGACATTTGTTTTCATTCAAATTTAACGGGACATTTTAAAGTCTTGCATTCATAATAGCTGCTATGTTTCTTATATTAAAGTGATGACATCAGACATACATCATTGATTTGGTTTGATTTATTGTTATTTGACAGTAAAGAACTATAAAACAGACAAAGATGCTGAAAGACCAAATATAACTCTAACAAGTAAAGAAAACAGGATGTAAAAAAATTGTGTTATTTGTGTTTTCACGTAAACTCATATATTTATGTTTAGTCAATAAACAATTTTAAAACAAATTTCAAATAATCAATTTTGTCAGGTCGTTAATTAGCAAAATTACTCCCAAGTTTGAAAAGAGGTAATTCCAATTGTACATGATGTTCTAACTTCCAAAAACGCTTGTGAAATGTTTACTTTGTTAAGTGACCACCAAGCTCTTATGATCATATTTTAATTCAAAGACTCAAAATGCCATCCACAGCGAAAGCAGGGCTTCAGTATAGTGCGTTGATTTTTAGTGTTCATCTGTACAATATTAAATGTTGAAAGTCATGCAAAAGTAGGTTTCTTTCCACATTTCATCAGAGAATCCCCAAAGCGTGGAAGGAGGCTGTATCACCCCTCCACAGATCATCCCACCCCTATTCCTGTCATTCTGCATTTCCAATGGCTAATCTACCTAGTCTGCACACTATGGGCAATCTGCACATCTTTGGACTGTGGGAGAAAACCCATACAAACACAAAGAGAACAAACCCAGACACCTGACACTATGAAGCAGCAGTGCTAACCACTGAGCAACAATGCAACCCATGAAGACTGATACATTTCTGGCCACTGAATTACTTGTCATGCAGAAATGACTTGCCAGTGTCTGACAGAGAAGTAGTCTAAAAGCCCACTGCAGTTTGTAGCCCCATCACCAAGTTGCATTTATCTTCAAAACGGAGCTGAAAGTTTGCTAGTTTTACAGAAATTACCAGTAACCCAGCATCTTTGGTTGAGGCAAATCAATCAATGTCACAGTTCCAACAATGAAGTGGAGTTGATCATCAAAGTCAAACTCATATCTGACAGTGTGAGATGTTGAGAGAGCTAATGGAAATGAAACAGAATGCCCAGGCTAAAAGAGAAAGAAGACAGATAGGTTAATTAAGGTATTTAGGAAGGAAGAAGAAACATGTTGCACTTCTCAGTATTTCTGGCCCAACTCACTTTTTAAAAACACATACTGGTGTTAAGGGAAAACATATTCTTTCCAATAAAACCAATGAAGCAATCCAACTTGTTGAATTATCAGCTATCGTGATTGTTGGTTTAGTTATATAGTATTCTAAGAAATTATGAACATGCACAATTTACATGAAACACAACTTTTGTAAACAGAGAGGGAGTGTACTACACGCAAGATCTGAGCATGTTGTTATATTTTCCTCTCTGTTGTTAGGGAGTTATAAATATAGTTATTTCAATAACAAAATCTGTCCTGGGTGGAATGTGAGTAATGCTGGCATAATCCATATTTTGTGCTTGAGAAGATAATAAGTCACCATCTTGAATTCTACTATCCACTTAGCTTAGTTACTTTCAAAGCACTGTTGGACATGGAGTTCAAGGATTTTGGTGTAGGCATAATGATGAGTCAAATTGACATGCAACTTGGAAGATAACTTGAAGGTAGTGGTGCATCTGCCTTTTCTCTTTTAAATGGTAGAAAACACAGGGTTAGAAAGTACTGTCAAAAAAACCTTAACGTGCTGCTCCAGTGCAACTTGGTGATGGTACATGCTGAAGTCACGATATTCTGTTTGTGAAGGGACTGAATGTTTAAGGTAATGGATGTGGTTCTGATCAGATGGGCTGTTTTGTCCTCGATGTTATTGAGCTTCCTGAGTTTTATGGAGTTTCACTCATGTAGAAAAGTGAGTGGATTCTATTGCATACTTGAATGATGCCTCTTAGTGGTGAAGAAGTCCAGATGAAGCTCAAGTTTTGTGTGGAATCGAACCATAATGAGTGAGTTATAATCTTTACAACTGTATCCAAGTGAAACCTTCTGCTGTTGGAACTGTGGTGGACCATAGATCTGCTTGCGTCATTGCTCCCCAGCTCTGTTCTGAAGAAGAGTCATATTTAACCTTTAATGTTCTGAATCAATCTGATTTAACACAATGACAGTGCGACACAACACAATGGAATATGTCCTCGGTGTGAAAAGGGAACTGTGTCTCTACTCAGACTATTCAGTGCAATACAATCATGAACAGATGTGTCATGATAGATAGATCAGCAAAGACAAAGTAAAGTAGATTTCTCCCTTAAATTGGTTGTCTCAACAAAAACAGAAATTGGTGGAGAAACTTATCTGGTCTGACAGCTTGATGAAGGGCTCTGGCCCGAAACGTCGAATTTCCTGTTCCTTGGATGCTGCCTGACCTGCTGTGCTTTAACCAGCAACACATTTTCAGCTTCTGTGAAGAGACAGAGTTAATGTTTTGAATTGAAACTTATGATTTCCATAACTCACAATTCTTTGTTTTATTTTGATTTTCTCAATGACTGCTGCAAGTCCAATTAAACATGTTTATCCTTCCATACTCAGCCAGTTCAGTGAAGAGACTGAATGTTTAAGGTAATGGATAGGTTCTGATCAGATGGGCTGTTTTGTCCTCGATGTTATTCAAAATTTCCATCCAGATCACACTTTGTGCACTTGCCAAGATATTGATGAACAAAGAGACCTTGGAGTGCGGGTTCCTCTAAAGTAGAGTCAGAGGTAGAAACAGGATTTTAAAGAAGGTGTTTGCCTTTATTGATCAGTGCATTGAGCGTAGGAGTTGGGAGGTCATGCTGAGGTTGTACAGGTCATTGGATGGCCAATACTAGAATACTGCATTTGATTCTGGTCTCCCTGCTATAGGAAAGATGATGTGAAACCTGTAAGGGTTCAGAAATGATGTACAAGGATTTTGCCCGGGTTGGAGTGTTTGATCTATAGGGAGAGATTGAATAAGCTCGGGCTATTTTCCCTGGAGTGTCAGAGGCTGAGGGGTTGACCTTATAGGGGTTTATAAAATCATGAGGGGCATAGATAGGATGAATAGCCAAGGTCTTTTCTCCAGGGTAGCAGAGTACAAAACTAGAGGGCATAGGTTTAAGGTGAGAGGGGAAAAATTTAAAAGGGACTAAAGAGTAACTTTTTCATGCAGAGGATGGTGCATGTTTGGAATGAGCTGCCAGATGAAGTGGCAGACACTGGCGCAATTACAACATTTAGAAGGCATCTGGATGGATACATGAATAGGAAGGCTTTCAAGTGATATGTGTCAAACACTGGCCAATGCAAGATTAACTGAGGATGACTGGTCGGCATGGACGAGTTGGACAGAAGGTTGTGGAACCCAATGACTCTGTTATCTTTGCTGTGTGTAGACTATTTATTGCACTGCATTAGTAGTTTAGAATAATTGCACAACTAGCATATATGCAATCATCAAGAAAAGGATGTTGATTGTACATGGATTGTTTGTTAGCTATGTGCTATATTCTGTGCAGCTGCAAACCCATACAGTTTAGAGGGACCATTCTTAGCTATCACCAGTGTTACCCAAATGGTTTTCAATGTGAAGGAGTATGGCGGTAATCAGGAGAAGGTTTCCTTTCCCAATAATGAGTTAATGTCGTGAGACTTCATGGAGTTTAGATTCAAGGCTTAGGACTCCCAGAAACACTGTCCCAACAGTGTATTACAGTGTTACCATTTCTGCTGGATCTGTCCTATATTCTGCAGTGGTTTAAAGTAGTGGAATGGTTTGCTCAGCTATTTCAGAGGGCCCTTACAAATCTACCACTGTGTTGTGGGTCTGGGTCACATATAGGCCAGACCTGGTAAGTTATCTCCCTTAAGGGTATCTCTGATTGAGTTGGGTTTTACAAATTTCATATCGCTTCATTTGTACTATTTCTGCTAAAAGCTTTTTCTCCAAATTTACTTATTTAACTGAATTCAATTCACAGTGTTAGAGTGAAATTTCAATGCAAGTCTTCAAATTATTAGTCCATGATTTTGGATTATGAGTACAAGAACAAAGCTGCAAAACTATTGTACATCTCCTTTACTCACTGCTGAGCCCTCCGACATATATTTTTAGTTCTAGTGTTAGTAATTCTTCCATCAGTCATTTCTTAAGCTTCATCACTGATGAGGAAAAGAATATATCACAACATGATTTTCAGCCTACACTCACTGACTGTTGTCATAATATTATTTCCTCTTGGATACATCTATTGCTGAAAACCTCTCATATAGATGCTATACTATACTACCTCATCTACATTCACAATATTTCAGGAGGGTTGGTGTGAACTCGTACTATCATGCAGGAAAAGCTGGTCCAAACTCAGAGTCCGCAGGAAAGGAGCAGAGTGCTGTTTTTGAATACAATGACTCCAATGGAGGATGCTGACAAGTATAAGTCACCCAACATTGGAAATTTTGAGATGAAAAATTACATACAACAGGGAATTTGGGAAATTTCCCTTCATTTGCAGAGGAGCCCAAACGCTCAGGACTGACCATGGAACCACCTTTGAGTGATCTGGCACTACATCCACAGCTGAACATAGGCCAGAACCCAGACTGATGTTTACATATCATTCTGACTGACAGATATGTAATCCCTGCATTGACTATGGTCCAATCGTTGGACTTCAAAGACTCTGATCTCTGGACTTCAGTAGGAGCGAAGATCTAACTGGCTTTGATCAACCTCCTGGACTGTGATTGGCCATACTCTTTGACTGACTGTGGTTTTTCCCCCTGACAAGCCACAGTTCCCTTTCATCCCACTAAGTATGAAGCCCTTGGACTTTGAGACATGGCCATTTGGTTGAAGCACATACAGTGTGTTTGTGGTGTAAACTGCTGGCACGTTCTGTAGTTGTAACATTGGCTTGGTGTGGTTTCATACAGCACCATGCTTACCCCTTTGACCGACCAGTGCTCTGAATCATAATAAGCTGCATGCTTTTCCCACTGTGCTAAAAAAAATGTAAGCAAGACAGTGTGACAAATTCAAGTCAATGCAAAATGAGTTAGCATCAAGAAATTAAACTAAGGGCTACAAGGTTCCTTGTGTGAAGATGCATGAGGTACGTGCATGTCCTTGTGCACAAAGCAATCTGGCAGAAACATACACAGTCCTTATTGTCCCTGAACCTGAGCTCCAAAATGAAATCGTGAAGGGCTGAAGGGTACTGTGAGTTGGTCTGAAAACAGCATGATGCTGTAGTGAGGCTGATGGTTTGATTTTGCTGACTTAAATCTAAGATGGGTAGAAGAGTACAGTGACATTGGAGTCTGCAGGAAAGTCGTGTGAAGATAGAATTGTCTGACAGTCCGGAGAAGCTGATGGTGAGCTTCTGTCATCAAGTAAATGCTTTGATTTTCGTGTCAGGAATTGGCATCATCTTGTTTCTTGAGAAAGGACAGGATTGAGAGCCTCATAGAAAGGAGATGAGATCAACTAATGTGTGCAAATTCATTAAAGTCATCACATCCATGAATTAGTGAGCTTCCAAACTCCCCATTTAAGCATTAAGGGAAATATCTTGACACCAAGAATCGAACTATTTTCATTTTGCTGTATTTTCCCAACTTCCTTGCAATTGCCCAGTCAACTCAAGGGAGTGAAAATTTCTGTCCTTAGATCAGGTTATGTTCATGAACAACCTAACCACACATGTGCAGCAACTCAAGTTTGCAGCACCATGTCAGTACCAAGTGAAGTAATATCACATCCACAACAAAAATGGTTCTGCCCATGTTTTCACACTGCAGGTTGGTGCGGTGTGGAACATAGTCTTTAGCAGTTTAGCAGAGTAGACCAGCTGCAGATAGTAACAAGGAAGTGGTGGCCATGCAGCTACAATCTTGCAAATGCAACTAGTCAATCTGTACCTGTATTATGGAGGGAAGTATGACAGCCTGCGTAATCAGGTCAACAATATCTCGTGACTAAATGGATATTGTTCACATACAGTGAACCTCTCTGTATCCAAAAGAATCTTTGATAGATACCAAAGCTGCAGCTGAATTGGCTGTGGATAAATCAGAATTTACATGCATTCCATACTCAGCGCTAGAAATTTAAGACTGAGATAGATTGGTTCTTGAGTACCAAGGGGATCAATGATTACAGGGAGAAAGCAGGAGAACACGGTTGAGAAATTTATCAGCCATGATAGAATGGCAGAGCAGACTCAATGGGCTGAATGGCCTAATTTCTGCTCCCATGTCTTATGGTTTTATGGTCTTAAATGCTTCCATATAACAATGTATCTGTACTTGTATGGGTGATATTGACCACACGTGCACTGGTGCATTCTATCTTATTCATTGTCACCAGTAAAAGCCAACACTAGGCCCATTTGCAAATGCACAGAGGACCATTATGGGCGGCACGGTGGCACAGTGGTTAGCACTGCTGCCTCACAGCGCCTGAGACCCAGGTTCAATTCCCGACTAGGCGACTGACTGTGTGGAGTTTGCACGTTCTCCCCGTGTCTGCGTGGGTTTCCTCCGGGTGCTCCGGTTTCATCCCACAGTCCAAAGATGTGCGGGTCAGGTGAATTGGTCATGCTAAATTGCCCATAGTGTTAGGTAAGGGGTAAATGTAGGGGTATGGGTGGGTTACGCTTCGGCGGGTCGGTGTGGACTTGTTGGGCTGAAGGGCCTGTTTCCACACTGTAATATAATCTAATATAATCTAATCTAATCTAATCATTTTGATAGTCATCTTTACACTTTGGCCATATACTGTGTACTTGAAGTAAACAATAGTCTTGTAATATGTCTACACATAGCTGTGATTTCCACTTGCATCCTTCTGGTACTGAACTTTACATTATATATTAAAAAGTAAAATTGATATAAGCAATATAGACAAAATGCTTTGCTAAACAGCTTATTCTATATTACTTGATTGCACCTTTAATTCATACAGATGGTGTTTGTTTTTTTTTCCCAGTCTGTGCTCAAAGTAAAAATGATTTTAGTGAAAGAGTGAGTGGATTCGACACTAATTGCTAACCTTTTTGAAATGGGTTTAAATCCAATTTAAACCGATGGGATGAAAGTATCTTGGCTGTGAAAGATCTACATAAAATGAATCTGAAACTCTCAGTCCAGACTTACTGTGTCATCACCACAAACTGACAACTTCAATTCACAAGAACACGGGTTGGTGTTGGAAATGGAAAAAATGTCACACTGATGCAAACATATCATGGAGTTTAAATACATTGGTGGAACTTCAGACATGGCGGTTTGCTCCTCATACAAACTGAAAATGCTAGAAACATTCAATAGGCCTATCAATGTTTAAGAAAAGCAAAGTTGGGATAGCATTTGAATGCAAACTCCTTGCAAGTTCCATTTTGCCAACAATTTTAGGTACACTTCAGAGCTTCAGTGTAGCAGCTTATTTTTTACAGTTCCTCACAACCGGCAGATTCTAATCCAACTCTCCCGGTTTGGATGTTTCACAAACTAATCACTTTTGTACTTGGAGATACTTATTTCCTGAACTTTCCATATATTCCTTTAAGGAGATAAAACAAAACTTGCTTTTTTACCTCAGTTAGCTGTCTTACAATCTACCATAACAACTTTTAATTTCTGGGTTTTCTGAATCAAAATTAACCTGTGATCACTCTGAACTGGAAGCTAGCTAATAGTCTTTTGTTTTCAGCCAACTGTTGTAAACAAAACAGTAGAAACAATTTCCCATCAATTAACAACATGGATCTAGTCAGAAGTCACATGACACCAGGTTAAAGTCCAACAGGTTTATTTGAAATCATAAGCGTTTGGAGCACTGCTCCTTTGACAGGTGAAGTCTGACGAAGGAGCAACACTCCGAAAGATTATGATTTCAAATAAACCTGTTGGACTATAACCTGGTGTCATGCAACTTCTGACTTTGTCCACCCTAGTACAACACTTGCACCTCCACATCATAACATAGATTTGCAGCCACTTGCTTTGTGAGCAATACTAGATTAGGTCACTGTTTCAGAATGACTTTTTGAACTTGATTTCATTTTAAGAAAATCCTTCACAGATTTAGCTATCGTACATTTGTCACTACTTTGAAATCCTAACTGCAATGAAGATATGAATATATAGGGAATCACAACTCACACACCATACCAATATTTAAGGTGATCAGAATCTTTAACAACTTTTTGCACCTTATAGCCTGAAAAAGCAGCACAACATACCTGAACACAACTTCAAAGTAATGTACCTCAGCAAATGGTGCTCTCTGATACAGCCATGACAGTTCATTGAATTGTATTTAACAGATCGTCACTTCTGTGCATTGGCAGAATTACATTGCCATAGCAATATGCAAAATCATCATGCTCTCAAAATACCAACAGCAGTGACAGAGAAACCAGTCTCCATCTCACTATGGCCACAGTTCATGAGATTCAAATCTCAGCTACAGTTGCAGTACAGATCACACATGATACAATCAAATCAGTTAACAATCTGCAAGGAAATGACTTTGGAGTGAAATAAAAGCCAAATATTCTGTAGATTCTGGAATGATTCCTGCAGATTGGGTGGAGGTAATTGTCATACCACGATCTAAGAAAGGAGCAAGAGATAAAACCAGGAAGTACACACCTGTTGGCCTGATGTCAGTAACAAAGAAGATGCCAGAATTTATTAAAATGATGTATTAAGTGGAGACTTAGAGAACAATAAGCATATTTGACCCAGTCCACATGGATCTGAAAATGTGAAATCATGTTTGACAAACTTGGAATTTTAGAACATGTTCCGAAAGAAATTTGGTAAAGGAAAGTTGATGGACATAGTTAACTGGATTTTCAGAAGGCCTTTTGATAAGGGTTTCACAGGAGATGTATAGTAAAATTAAAATATAGCATAGGAGGTAATTTTCTGGCATGAATTAAGGATTGGCTAACAGGCAGAAATCTGATTAGGAATAGATAGGTTATTCTAGTATTCGCAGACTGTGATTGATGGGGCACCGTTAGCTTCAGTACTTGGGCTCCAGCTGTTCACAGCACATATCAATGATTTGAATGTGGGAACAAAATGAAATGTTTCTCAGTTTGCAGAACTAAGTGGGGTGTCTGCTACAAGCAAAATATAAAGCAGTTTCAGGAGGACTTGGACAGGCATAGTGCATCAGCAAGAACATGGCTGATGGGCTATTATGTGAAAAAACTGAGGTGATCCACTTTGGTGGAAGAACAGATGCACAGCGTACTTCTTTGATGGTAAGCGGTTAGAAAATGTAAACAAGTAAAGGAAATGAGGTGAGTTTGTCAATAAGCCTCTGAAGGCTAATATACAAGTGCAGCAAGCTGTTAGGCAAACCATTGAATATTATCCTTTATCATGAAAAAATCTGAGTACAACCTAGTGAAGTCTAGCTTCAGTTGTATATGGGATTGGTTAGGCTCCACCTGGAGTACTCTGTGCAGTAGTGATATCCTTAACTCAAGAAAGATATTATTGCCAGAGAGAGATAAAGGTTCAGCAGACTTGTTCCCAGGAATGCAAGATTGCCTTATGAAAAGCATTTCAGCAAATTGGGCCTATATTTTCTAGAAACATAGAAAATGGGAGTAGGAGTAGCCCATATGGCCTGTCCCCATTCAGTATGACCATGGATGATCATCCAACTCAGTCCCCTGTTTCTGTTTGTTCTCTGGTCTTAACCTCTTCAGTCTATCTTCATAACTGTCCATTTCCCTTATAAATCCCGCTGCACACTCTCCAATAGGATAACACTTTTCCTATAATAACAAACAGAAATTTACATAATAAAGGTTTGAAGAATGAGAGGCAATTTCATTGAAACCTACAAAATACTTAAAGGGATAAACAGGGCAAATGCAGGCAAGTTGTTTCTCCAGATTGGGGATTCAAGAAGCAAGGGTACAATTTAAAAACAAGGATGTGCCACTTATACCTGAGATAAGGAGGGTTTTTTTTTAATTCAGAGAGTTTTGAAGCATTGGAATTCTCTACCCAAGAATACCATAGAAGCTCAGTATTTGAATATGTTTAAGATAGAGATTGATATATTTCAAATCATAATAGTGTGAAGGGTGATGGCCTGCATTGGAGGTTGAAGGGGGACCTTATAGAGGTTTATAAAATCATGAGGGGCATGGATAGGATAAATAGACATGATATTTTCCCTGGGATGGGGAAGTCCAGAACTAGAGGGCATAGATTTATGGTGAGAGGGAAAAAACTTTAAAAGGGCCCTAAAGGGCAACTTTTTCATGCAGAGGTGGTACTTGTATGAAATGAGCTACCAGAGGAAGTGGTGGAGGCTGGTATGATTACAACATTAAAATGGCATATGGATGGATATATGAATAAGAAGGGTTTAGAGGGATATGGGCCAAGTGCTGGCAAATGGGACTAGATTAGTTTAGGATATCTGGTTGGCATGGACAAGTTGGACCAAAGGGTCTGTTTCGGTGCTGTACATCTTCTGATGCTCTGACTTTAATAGTTGTCTAAAAATGATGAAAGTGTTTGTCTAGCCACAATCATATTAGATGGCAGAGCAAGCTCATGGGGCTGAATGGTCAACTCCTGTTGCTAAGTACCTGAAGAATTACATCTGACACACTGAGCAATTACGCAACCCACACAAAGATCAAGATATTCCACTTGATTGACATGTTGATGCTCAAGATTATGAAGTTGAAGATAATCTCAAGGTTTATCTGTTACAATTTGGACCCCAAAAGTGTGAACAGTTACAGTCAGCAACTGCTGAAGAAGAGCAATTACAAGAGTTTCAAAATGTCTTTATCCAGGGACTGCCTGACAGCATTAACCAAAGTCCTTGGGAAGATTTTTTTTTATTTTGGGTAAACTGCAATGTACTCAGTATCTCATGACAAGTCGTTATCATGAGCAAACAAGTCTTATTGTCAAAATCATTGCCCCAAAATATTATGTCAGCAATACACCAGCAGCACATGGCCAACGAAAGCACAAGATAAGTAGCATGAATCTGTGTATTGACTAGGGATGAATCAAAATATTCAAAGATTTGCTCATGCATATGAGGTATGACTATCAACACCAAAAGCAAAAGGAGCTTGACATCCATATGGTGTTCCATTCTCTCCTTAGACAAAAATAGAAATGGGTCGTGAGTATGGTGCTGGAAAAACGTAGCAGGTTAGGCAGCATCCAAGGACCAGGAAAACTGACATTTCGGGCAAAAACCCTTCATCTTTCCTGATGAAGGCTTTTGCCTGAAATGTTGATTTTCCTGCTCCCCAGATGCTGTCTGACCTGCTGTGCTTTTCTAGCACCACACTCTCGACTCTAATCTCCAATATCTGCAGGTCGTCACTTTTGCCTAAAAATAGAAATGGACCTATTCACAGTGCATAGGGAAGAGAATATTTTTGTGTCAAGTTACTTCTCAAATTTCCCATTGTTAAATGACTTAGCGACACAATGAACATGAGTATCAATGACAGCATGTGTTATTTTCAGTTTTTATCAGTATCTCAGAATAGATGTCTGACAACAGTTTGCAGTACTCTAGAAAACCATTTCAAAATATGTGTGTTCAGTAGAAAGTGATCCATATCACATTGTCACCCCGTTATCCACATTCAAATAGTCTAGCAGAATGTAGGTATTGCTATCAAATCAATAAATCAATCAATTAACTGTCAAGCAACAACATAATATCTTCATCTCGCATTGCTGTGTTTTCTTGCAATACCAATGGAGAGGGATTAGCATTCCCAATGCAACATACATTTGGAAGTCAAGTGCAAAAGACATTGCCCAGTAACTAATATTGTAACCATTCTGGGACAGGTGAAAGTAAACATATTCAATGCTATCAAAACCACACACTAGATAGAAATTTTGCATTAGAAATCCTACAAATATTTGGATGTCAGCAAGGATTTCTAAAAAAAATGCATATCAGCCAGATCATGCAAAGTGTTACTGATCTTGGTGTTCCATTGCAAAGGAACAGAAGCCAGCTCAGTCTAAAGTTCAGCATGCCAATCATGCATGAAGAGAATAAGCAAGAACCTCTGACTTTGATGTTGACTGTGTTGAAGTTGTAGTGATGGTGAGTGACAGCAACTATCAGCAAGACAGCCAAGTTGTCCAACAAATGCAACAGAGAACTCACCAGACAAGTCTACAATCAGCAGATCAGGATGCATTATAAACAATTGAAAGTGTTACATTGAAGTTCAAGATGTTTGTTTTGTAAACTCTCCTCGGCCTGTTTTTATTATTAACAAATTGACAACACATACCAATGTAATTCCAGCTATCCCTGTTTTTGGGATACAGTCAGGCTGTCAGCTTACCTTTAAGAGGCATACTTGTGCCTTCATCCCTACATCAGAGCATATGATTGGCAGGTATAAAGATCTTACACTCCACCTTACCACGGAACACTTGAAGCATGACACTCCATTGGATGTTTGCTGCTCCATGTTAAACTGTTAGTCTACTATCAGCCCAGTCACTTATGCCTCTGCAGAATATTATCTTGTCCATAATAGCTTGTTACAATAAACATCAGTTGCATTCTTCAATACCACAATATTACACCCAATTTCTCATGTCATGGAAGATAACGTAAATGTATAATGCCACATCCAGAAAACCATTCATTTGAAGGCAAAATCACACCACCGAACTCCCAGCTACACCCTCAATCCAACCCAATTACCATCTAAACAGTTGACTACACTCTGATCTGACTAATTTCCAATCCCCAAAACTACCCATTCACCAACTCATCTACTACTCACACATCTATTCACTAAATTAGATACCCATTCACTTATTTACTGGGAGACTTGGATCATTAAAATTGGCCTGACTACACAGTTACCTTTGTGAAACTGGGGTGTTGTAGTTATTCTCCTCCGACAAACCACAAGAGGATTCAAGTATGCAGGTTAACTTCACATTTATTCAAATAATCTCAGTATTAGACTGGCTGAATAGAATTCTGTCTAACATTCTGTCCCATTTTTGCCCGCCTTTGTTCCATGTCTGTCTAATTTTGGTCTGATGTCTCTCTGATTTTGATCCACATCTGTATCCCATGTCTGTCTCCTACATCTGGCCGATCTCAGTCCAACATCTGTATCCTACTTCTGTCCAATTTGTAAAGAAAATCATCTAACTTTCTACATGTTCTTGTTTTTTTTATTTCATTCTTCAATAATAAACAGAAATCTTCCATTTTAGGTATTTCTGTTATCCTTTCACAAGAACCTATTTATACTCTACAAAAATAAACCAAAAAATTGCAATGCTGGAAATCAGAAACAAAAACAAATTGCGGGGAAAGCTCAGCAGGTCTGGCAACATATGTGGAGAGAAAGCAAAGTTAATGTTTTGTCTCCAGTGACCCTTCTTCAGAACAGAAGGGTTCTAAAGAAGGGTAACCAGATCTAAAACATTAACTTTGTTTTCTCTCCACACATGCTGCAAGACCTGTTTTCCCAACAAGTTCTATTTATACTCTAGTTGGCTCTCAAGAGTTGATACAGGCCTTAGGATGTTCAAAGTTCTCTCCATTCATTTCTGCTGACATGGACATGGAGGGCATTCTAGATTCATGTCTGCCGCAATGTGTTTTGCAGTACCAGCTTGTAAGGTGTTAACCTTACTCTGGTTGTAACCTCTTTTTATAAAAACTTGTTTAATTCCCACTTTTGGGGAGTGTGCAACCTTCGTCCATCCTCCAACCTTCGAGAAGCAGTTTGAGTAGACAGCTGAAAGGATCAATGCATGAAGTTACTTGTGGGAATGGTTTGCACTATCAGTAACTACATGGCTGAATGGAGTATGAAGAAATATATAGTGAGCTTATCAAAAAAGTGAGATGATAATCATGGGGACTTTTAATCTACATGTCAACCAAAATGGTTGAAATGGACAAAGTTCCTAGATGAAGATTTGTCCAAATATTTTCATAGTAGTTACTTGGAACAGGACTTTCTAGATCCATCTGGAGACCATGCAACATTTATCTGATATTGTGCAATGAGATAGGATTAATTAATGACTTCATATTGAAGGCAGCCCAAGGTGGCATTGACCACAATATGATTGAATTTTACACTCAGTTTGAGGAAAATATGGCTGGGTTCAAGATGAGTATCTTAAATTCAAATAGTTGCAATTATGAGGACAGGAACATAAAGCCAACTGAAGTGAACTGGCAAATAAGGCTGATGCATAGGTTAATGGAGGTGCAGTGGCATTCCATCGAAAGGATATTTAAACAATATACATAACAGGTATATTACAATCAGAAAGAAGGGTGGAGCAAACAGATTGTTCAGATATGGGTTACCAATCAGTCAGGTGTGGAGAGAGGATCAGATGTATAATTGAATTTCAGAGAAGTGTAAGAAAAATATGCAGCAATGTTAGAGGAATTCAACTATGCAAATATTAAAGAGGATTGTTTTAACGTGAGTGGCAGGGAGGGAGAAATATTCCCAAATTACCTCCAAAAGTACCTCGACAGACCAACAGAAGAGAGAACAGTTCTGAGCCTAATATTTGTATATGAGGCCAGGCAGGCAGTAGGCATATAAATAGGAGAGCATTTTGGAGATAGTGACCACAACTCAGTTATATGTAGGCTGGTTATGGAAAAAGATAAGAATGGGCTGAGTATAAAAGTTCTAAACTGCACAGATAACTTTACTAAGCTATGATGAAATTTGACCAAAGTGAACTTGGAGCAGTTACTTGCAGACAAAACTATGTGAGAAGCATTCAAGCAAAAAATAGTGAGAGAGTACAGGCCAAGTATGTTCCCATAAAGACAAAGCATGGTCCCCAAGACTGGAGAACCCAGGGTATCATGGGACATAAATGTTAGGATTTTTTTAAAAAAGAGACGCTTATAGCAGACAGCAAGAGCTCCCTAAAGGAATATAAAAGGCACAGAGAGGCTTTTAGAAAATAAATTAGGAATGCAAATAGAGTGCATGAGGAAGCATTGGCAAGTAGAATGGAGGAAAACTCAAATGTTTTCTTAACTATTAAAAACAAGAGAATAGCTAGGAAAAGAAAAGGATGCTTTAGGGATCATACAGATAATCTGGAAGTCATGGCTAATGTTCTCAATAAATACTTTACATCAGTCTTTCTGATGGAAAGAATGACACAAATACACATTAGGGTGGAGGACAGTGAAATATTAGAAGAAATTAACATAGAGAGTGAGGGAACAGGTACTAGCACCTGACAAAGGAGCTGTGTTAATGAAACTTCTATGATTTCAAATAAACCTGTTGAACTATAACATGGTGTCATTTGACTTTGTCCACCCCAGTCCAACACTGGCACCTCCACATCAAGTAATTGCAGAGTTAGCAACTTGAAAAGTGGATAAGTTTGCAAGCCCAAATGAAATCTATTCCAGCTGTTGAGCCTGGCAAAGGAGCAAGTATCAAGGACCCAGGCAATAATTGTCAAATATTCTCTTGCCACAGGTGAGATCACATGGTCTTGCTTTTCCGGTAATTTCTGACTTTGTTGGTGAGGACACATAGTCTCCTTCTGTGTTAGAAGCCTCTATTAGCATCAAGCAATCATAAAATAATCAGAGATGAGTGACAGGACAGAAGATTGGGCAGAGTATTTTTAAAAATTAGTTTAAAGAGGGAAAATTAAAAATGAGCTAAAAATTACCATATTCTTATCAGACCATAAGGCTGCTCTCTCATGAGAGAGAGAGAGAGAAAGAGAGACATGAATTATAGTGGTTTAGCCTAAGAGTTATTATGCCTCAGGTGAAGGGAGAGGTTTAGAAGGAGAGTCCGTCTTGTTAACTTCAGCTTGTGCAGGAATTGAACTCATGCTGGTGACATCATTGTGTATTGTAAAACAATCATCCAAGCTAACCATTCAAAGTTAGCTAGAAATATTACAGAAAATAGGAAGAGTTTCTACGGACACTTTAAAAAGGAAAAGTATTTATGATGTGAGCACAGGTAATATATAAGGTAAGCCTAGTAAGTTAATAATGCAAAATAAGGAGTTGACAAATGATTTGATCAGGCATTTCACGAAAAGCAAAGTAACACCCCAGAGTGGAGGAAATTTTTTTTTTAAATGACCAGGAAGGTGGTACTGAATAAGTCGTTAGAGCTATGGGTTGACAATCCACGAGTCCTAACAGACTTTATCCTGAGTCTTAAAAGAAATGGCTAGTGAGATAGTTGATGCATCAGATTTAAATATTGCATGATCCCTAGATTTGGTAAAGATTCCAACAGGTTGGAATGTTCTGAATGGAACTTCTTTATTCAAACAGGGAAGGGTACAAAGAGAGGATGCTATTAAGTTATACACTACTTAGCTTATCATCTGTCATTGGGAAGGTGTTAGAAGCTATTATTAAAGGTTTTATAGTATGGCACTTAGAAAGTTATGCTAAACAGATAGAGTGAACATGGATTTATAAAAGGGAAGTCATGTTTAAACAATTGCTAAGGAAATTGTGTTGTAAATATGGAAGAACCAGTAGACATACTAAACGTAGAGACATTTGATAAGAGTTCATATCAAAGGTTATTCACAAAAATAAAGGCTCATGGTATCGTTGGTAACATATCAGCATGGATAGAAGATTGACTAACAGAAAACAAAAAATAGACATAAATGGATCATTATCTGATTAGTAAGATGTGATGAGTGATATGCAATATGGATCAGAGCTGAAGCCTCAGTATTTTACAGTTTATATAAATGATAAAGGAACTGTAAGCATGGTTGCTAAATTTGCTGATGACACAAAGGTAGGTAGGGAGAGAGTGGCACAGTGGTTAGCACTGCTGCCTCACAGCACCAGGGACTCATTTTCAGCCTTGGGTGCCTATCTGTGTGGAATTTGCATGTTGTCCCATGCCTGCATGGGTTTCCTCCAAGCACTCAAATTTCCTCCCATAGTCCAAAGATGTGCAGGTTAGATGGATTTGCCATGCTAAAAATTGCCTTTTAGTGTCTAGGTATGTGCAGGATACGGGGTTAGCCATGGTAAAAACTTCATGTGGGGTTACAGCAATGGGTGGGATGCTCTATGAAGGATCAGTGTGGACTTGATGGGCCAAATGACCTCTTTCTGCGCTGTAGGGATTCTATGATTCAAAAATAAGTTGTGAAGAGGTAATAAGGAGGCTATGAAGAGATACAAATAGATTAATTGTGTAGGCAAAGATCTGGGAAATGAAGCATATTGCTAGAAAAGATGAAATTGTCCATTTTGGCATGAGGAATGGAAAAGAAGCATATTATCTGAATGGTAAGGTACTGCAGATACATCTGAGATACAAAGGGATTTCAGTATGTACATTGCATGAATCACATAATTTTATAATGCAGGTGCAGCAACTAATTAGGAAATCTATTGCAAGGGAAAATGAATACAAAAGTAGGAAGATTATGCTTCAATGATCCTGAGTCTTTGGTGAGGCCACATCAGGATCACTGTCTTTTGGATTGATCTGCTTATTTTTAATGAAGGAGCAGTCAGAAAGGGCTTACTGAACCAATAGCTGGAATGCCCAAGTTTGTATGAGAAAAGATTGGATAGCTTAGGCTTCTATCAGCTGGAGTTTAGATAAGAAAGAGATCCAACAAGTCCATACTGACCCTCTGAAGAGTATCCTACCCAAACCCATTCCCCTACCCTATTACTTTACATTTATCCCTGACTAATGCACCTAACCTACACATCCATAGTCAACTTTAGCATGGCCAATACACCTAACTCACACATCTTTGGATTGTGGGAGGAAGCACACACAGACACAGGGAGAATGTGCAAACACCACACAGACAGTCACCTGAGACTGGGATCAAACCCTGACCCCTGGCACTGTGAGGCAGTAGTGCTAACCATTCAGTCTCCTGCCAACTTGATTGGAACATAAAGTCCTGAGGGGTCTTAATAGGATGGGTACGCAAAGGATGTTGCTGCTTGTGGGAGAATCTAAACTGGGGACACTATTTACAAATAAGGGATCATCCATTTAAAACAGAGATAAGCTTTTTTTTCTCTCGAGATTTGTGAGTCATTAGAACTTGCAGCTTCACAAGATGGTGAAAGCTGAGTCCTTGAATATCTTTAAGATGGGGGTAAACAGATACTCGAGAAGCAAGGTGGTGAAGATTGTAAGTTGTAGGCAGAATGGGGCATATTCAAATCAGCCATGGTCTATTGAACAACACAACAAAATCAGAGGGCTGAGCTGCCTAATCCTGCTGTGAATTTGTACATTCACATGTCCATATGTAATTCTTGTATCTGATGGTAAAAATCACACAACACCAGGTTATGGTCCAACAGATTTATTTGGAAACACTAGCTTTCGGAGTGCTGTTCCAAAGTTCTGAAACCAACATGGTCATTCTAAAAGATGAGAGACTTAACAAACAATCCATGTCTTTTTCAATATATAATTTCAGTTACATCACTATAAATTTGCTATAAATTCTATGTCCTACGATCTTAAATTCCACAACCACCTGATGAAGGAGTGGTGCTCCAAAAGCTAGTGTTTCCAAATACACCTGTTAAACTATAACCTGGTGTTGTGTGTTTTTTAACATTCCAACACCGGCACCTCCAATCATGGCTTGTATCTCATAGAGTCATAGAGATGTACAGCATGGAAACAAACCCTCCAGTCCAACCCGTCCATGAAGACCAGATATCCCAACCCAATCTAGTCCCACCTGCCAGCACCTGGCCCATATCCCTCCAAACCCTTCCTATTCATATACCCATCCAAATGCTTCTTAAATGTTGTATTTATACCAGCCTCCACCACTTCTTCTATCAGCTCATTCCATTCACGCACCACCCTCTGTGTGAAAAGGTTGCCCCGTAGGTCTCTTTTACATCTTCCCCTCTCACCCTAAACCTATGCCCTCTAGTTCTGGACTCCCCAACCCCAGGGAAAAGACTTTGCCTATTTACCCCATCCATGTCTCTCATAATTTTGTAAACCTCTATAAGGCAGTATCTGATGATTTGCTTGCTGATGTCAGCACTCATTTTTGGATTCTTCAGTCAAACTTAGAATTTCTGGTTGAAAAATCATAAAAGATTTGGTTACAAAAATCTTTATGGATAAAACATATTCAGCATCATTGCTGATTTCAAAAATCTGGGCCCATATAATTTTATATACAATTAAGAAGTATGTTATATCTGCATGAAGAATGCAGTCCTTATCCATTCAAATTGATTAATATTGTAGAACCACATTAGTTTTATAGAAAATCATATTTCTAGCTATATCAGACAATTAATTACTTTGGTACACAAGTTTTTATTTTAATGAAGGTATTGGAAGCAGGGTCAGCAATGAATCGAAATATACATATTTTACTGAATTACAAAAAGCTGAATGATGCTTCAACGTCAATTTATACATAAGAATAATACAGAGTTATAGAGTCATACAGCATGGAAACAGAGTCTTTGGTCCAACTAGTCCATGCTGACCATGTTCCCAAACTAATCTAGTCCCATAGCAATCATTTGTCAACATAATTCAAAATTGTATCCATAAAAATAAAAGCATGTGTAGCAATGTAGTTAATTGCCTGATATGGCTAGAAATACGATTGTCAACAAAACAAATGTGGTTCTACAATAATGATGTACTTAAATGAACTTTCCACCTTTAACCCAAACTTCCTGGATGTTACATAAGTCCATTTTCTAGATTCAGATCAAAGCATTGAACAAAGCAATCCTTATTTCCAATGTTGGTAACTATTCTCATGAAACAGTCTAGTTTTGTTCAAGAACTTTGAAAGCTATTGCCTAAGGCATTTTAAGTAAGACATTTGTGAAATAGTAGTACATCTTGACAGAATTTGCTAAAGGTCTAGCTAGCCTCTTGCAGCACAAAGTAAAAGGCAGTTCACTGTGAAATTGCCAGACTGACAGCATATGTGCCAGAAAACACTGCTGTACATAATCGAGCTCAATAAAATCTCAAGGCGACAAACTTGTCTAGGTAATTTTGGTTTCCCAACCAATGCCAAATTAATTAATTCCTAAACAAAGTTGGTTTGTCCAAGAAAATTGAATAATTTAACATCCTTAAAGCTCTTAATCATGCTAACATTTGTTCAAATTGGTTTTGTATTTTTCTCCCAATTTTCCACTTGCTTTTTTAGAGATGTAAAGTTTTGTTATAGTGAAGTAGCAAAAAGCTGGTGCCTGACTCACTCCACAACCTCCTGCAAGTGTCCATTCTGCACAGGTCATTCTAAGCAATTAAGGACTACATTCTACTTGAAAATACATTTATAATTTGGCAGCGAAACAATGACATTTTTCTCCTCTTGTCTCCTGCGGAGAGGTTGCTGACCATTTGTTTCCACCCTGTACTGGAAATTGCTAGGGTGGGTTTTGGACTCAGGCTTTCTGTCATTTATATGTCATGAACTACTTCTCTCACCATTGCACCATGATCCTCGGAGCAATGTTGGGGAGCTCATTATGAACAAAAGGGACTTCACAGAATCTCTACTAACCCAATAAATATCACTGATCTCTATCTCATTGTTATTTGTGGGACCTTGCTGAACATAAAATACAACATTAGATATCCTTTAAATATGTTTTACCAATTATAAAGTATATTGGGAGGTCTCAAAATCGTGAAAGAAAGAATAAAGATGCAAATAGCTCTCTTAGATCATTTAACACAATGACAGAATTCTGCCTCAACTCATTCTTCAAAGTAATTATTTTTCCATTTATGGAGAGTTATTCAATAAGTAGAGCACGGACTGACACTATATTGAGTCATTTTAAGACTTAAGAATTAAACAGCCGAATTAACTGTTTGTATGTGAATACAAGTCATTGCTGTAGTCTGCTAGCTGTTTACTTTATTGTTGAGAAACCTAACACAATATTTTGGATTAAGCATCTATCTCTCATGGTATAAGAATAGCTTATCTGCATTCCCTTTTAATTATTCAAATGTAGCATTTTAGACAGTAATCTCTCCTCTGTCACACTTGATCTAAGCTAATTGTGCAAAAATGGTCACAGCTGATTGGTTTTCATTCAAATCTGTCTCAATGAATTTTTTTGAAGCAACAATGAACTGCAAATGCTGGAAAACTGAAACAAAAACAGAAACCGAAATTGCTGAAGGAAGTCAGCAGGACTGGCAGCAACTGTAGAGGCAACACAGAGTTAACATTTCAGCTCCAACAAGCTTTCTTCAGCCTACCTGAAATGTTAACTCTGTGTTGTCTCCAAAGATTCTGCCAGACCTGCTGAGTTTCTCCAGCAATTTCCGTTTCTGCTTGTGTTTCAGATTTTCACCATCTACAGTTCATTGATGTTTTGAAAACTTCTATTGAGGCAATGACCCATCTTCAGTGGTCCTGAAACATTAACTCTGCTTTCCGTCTACAGATGCCGCCAAACCTTGTGAGTTTCTCCAGCAACGTCTGTCTGACATTGACATTTAAAATTGTCTTCTATGACATTATTTATTCTACATATTTCCATATCATCCACATCTCCAACCAAAGTATGTAAACAGGAAGATTTACATTATTTATTACAATTTTGGGTGACATATTATAGGAAGGAAGTGAAAAACACATTAGAGATAACACAGAAATAGTTGACAAGAATGGCTCCAAGGATGAGTGACTTTGGTTATAAGGATAGATTGAAGAAGTTTGGATTATTCTCCGAAGGGAAAAGAAAGCTAAGAGGAGATCAGGGAAAATTGTTTCCATTCATAAAAGGAACAAGATCAGAAGCACATCGATTTAAAGTGATTGCAAAAGAAGCAAAGGTGAAGTCAGGAAAAGCTTTCTTCACTCATTGAGTATTGAAGGTTTGGAATGTACTGCCTGGAAGTGGGTGGGATTCAGTTAAGAGATTAGATGATTATTTGGAATAAAACAATGTATAAGGGTATGGGTGTACAGCAGCAGATTGGCACTAGGTAATGATACTTGTTTAAAGAGCTGGTGCATGCAAGATCTATGGACTTTGTCTCCCTGTTCTCTTTCTTAATTCAATAATAAAATGTCTGTCTACTCTTCTTATATCCAAGAACAAAAATACAGCAGACACAATCAAGTGATTTTCCTTTTGAGATAAGATTACAACAGTAATAGGATTCCTGTAGGATTTCTACTTGCTACCAACCCTGCTGTGAGTACAGCACATTAGATTGCAACTTGTGGTGGTAAGATTCGAGGTGAAAATTCCGGTTGTTCCCATGAAAATGGGATGATATTGCAATGGTATATCCACTGCAATACTACTAAAGTAGGAAGTTCATTTAAGACAACCCCCAACGTACCCCTAAGATAACATTTTAGGTAGGACATAAGCTTTGAGGTTATGAATATTTGTGGTGGCAGACAGAATACCAGTTGGGTTGCCTCTCTTCAAGCAGTGAACTAGCAGGCCTTCTGAACCCCCATTCATTGTGTGGTTCCTTAACAGAAATGGAACCAGAAGGCAGGAAATCTAATGTCCCTACTCCACAAGCTCATTGGCATGGTGGGATGGTCAAATGCTGTTGACATGTTGGAGCAGAGCCTTCGAAAATTTAAAGCAGTGTGGGCTGGAGCGAGATTGTGATGGAAAGTCTCCATCAATTTTTTGACCACTCTATCACAGATCTTGGGTAAAAAAATCAAGCCTGATAAAAGCAATTTCATAATTGACCTATTCAGGAAACAAAGCTAATTGTTTGATTTACCGACTGACTTTACTTGGAACCAACATTAATTTCAAGAATCTCAAAGTGAATGCATTTTTTTTTGCTACAATGAATGCATAACTGGATATTTCCTCGTGATATAATTTGCTGGCAAAAAGAGGTACAAGTTTGACTTAGCATGTGCACCATCATTGGAGATTCATCTGTGATGTATTACTGTATGTCAATATCCCAGACATAACACATGAGAATCACACTCCAAATATCACACACTTTATGCTGTGTGTTCTCATAACACATAATCAGAATGCTCACAGCTTATAAATTGAAATATGAAAATTTTAATGAAAGATCATGTTAATAGGATTGAAGATGGTACTAAAAACCCTGTTCTGATGTCAGAAAAGAGGAGATTTCTACAAGGTTTCCTTCTGGAAGACACTCAGGAGCATTTCTACTACTTCCCAGCTCAGACTAAAGTTCTTGTGTCCTGCTACAGCTGGCGGTGAACATTGGTGGGCAATTATGTACGCAACCAAAGTACGATGGTTCACTAGCATTCACACCCACAATGATGGAGGAGGCCAGAACGTTAGTGAAAAAGACAAGGCAAAACAATTTGTAACCAACTTTAGTCAGAAGTACTGTGTGGATGAGTCATCTCAGCTTTGGCCTGCAGAAGGTTCTAGCATAGTAATGGCAATCCTTAGCCATCAAGATCCTTAGCAATCAAGAAATGACTGAAGGCAATGAATGCAACAAAGACAATAAGCCCTGGCAACACCCCACTGTAGTCCAGAAGACTTGTTCCTGAACTAGCCTGAGATAAGTAGTTCCAGTGCAGTTGGAAAACTGCCAACTATCCATCAATGTGGAAAATTGACCAAATGTGAAAAATTAGGAAAATTTCAATCTGGTCAATTACCTTCCTATTAGTTTCATCTTAATCATCAGTAAAGTGAAAGAAGTGTTATTTACTCAGCCTGTAGCTGCTCACTGATACAAAGTTTGGGTTCACCGGGACCACTCAACTCCAGACCTCATTACAGACTTGGCCCAACTAGGTACAAAAGGACTGTATTTCAAAGGTGAAGAAAGGGTACATGTTCTTGACATCAAAGGAGAAATTGACTGAATCAAGAAACCCTAGCAAAATTGAAAGAAACTGTAAATTAGGGGGAGCTATCCATTGGTTGGAGTTAAACATAACACAAAGAAGGATGGTTGTTGGAGTCTAAGTATCTTAACACCAAGCTATCACTCTATGAGATCAGCATGTCCAACCACCTTCAATTACTTCATCAATCAGTTTGTCTTCATCACAAAATCTTAAATGGGATGTTCGTTGATAATTGTGTAATATCAATACCATTCATGACTCTTCAGGTATTGAAGCAGATCATGTCCATATGCAAGATCTGAACATATTTAAACTAGCTGAAAATGTGTTGCTGGAAAAGCGCAGCAGGTCAGGCAGCATCCAAGGAACAGGAAATTCGACGTTTCGGGCATAAGCCCTTCATCAGGAAACGTCGAATTTCCTGTTCCTTGGATGCTGCCTGACCTGCTGCACTTTTCCAGCAACACATTTTCAGCTCTGATCTCCAGCATCTGCAGACCTCACTTTCTCCTCGAACATATTTTAACTAGGCCTAGTATGTGACTAGGTAACATTATTGACACTCCAGTACCATGCAATGGAAGTCTCCAGCAAGAGAAAGTTTAACCTACTCCCCGTAGTATTCAATGGCATCATCATCACTGAAACCCAGCCTTCAACACCTAGAAATTTAAGTGAAGCAGCAATTAAAATACCATTGCTACAAGAGCAGGGCAGGGGTTGAGAATTCTGTGGTAAATAATTCCACATATCCTGTCCACTATCTACAAGGCACAAGTCAGGGCTGTAATGAAATACTCCCTACTTGTCTGGATGAACTTTGATATCATTCAAGCAACTCAATACTATCCAGGTCAAAGCAAGTCACTTGATTGGTGCACCATCTCCCAACTTAAATATTAAATCCTTCCACCATCAATGCACAGGAGTAGAGTGAGAAGTGTATCAACTACAACTTGCATTGCAGCAACTCAAAACTGATCCTGCAATGACATCTTCCAAACACACATGTCTACCAGCAACTTCCATCACCTAGATGAACAAGGACAATCCCATTTGAACACCCTCGCCAGCAAGTTCCCTCCAAATCCATACCACTTCTGACTTTAACCTATATCACCATTTCTTCACCACGGCCAGGTTAAAATCACAAATCATTTCTTATCACCCTGTGGCTATATTTACATTACAGGGATTGCAGCAGTTCAAGAAGTCAGATCACCACTACTTTCTCAAGGACAATTGGAAATGAACAATAAATATTGGTCTTGCCAGTGACACTCACATGCCATAAAAGATTTGTTTTTTATTTAAACAGCCCCAAGGAGCAGTTTCAAAGCAAGACATGAGGAACTATCTTCCAGGGATCATGCCTTGCTGTATTACATGCAGCTAATGGGGAAGGAGCGATGGTCTCATGGTGGTAGAGGAAGAGACTACAGCAGCAAGCCAACTACAATTTCAGCCCATGTCATAAATTGACTGAAACACCAACAACAAATAATATGGATCTTTAATAGTGTTCTCAGATTCAGATGATAGATTGTGTTAATCAGTTAACTATTTTTTTAAATTTAGTGTGATATCCATTGCTTTGGATTGAAGCAATGATGCAGCAATTACATTTTTACTGAATTAATTGAAATGATGGGAGAGCCAATTGTTTTCCTTAATATTTTCTGTCACATTGCTAATATATTATCTGTCAAAAATCATCAAAGAGTCACAATTATGTTTTTAGGCAAGAGTGATTCAGCTATCACAAGTGCTCTTAAAATTCTGTTATATACCATGCTCCCTAATTGCTCTTGGCAGTAAAATGATGCAGTTTTGAATGTCTTCTCTTTTTAACCAACCAGCCAATTCTCTACTGAAGATTTTATTGATGCTATCTAAATGAACTATTTATTATTGGAGATACAATAAATACAGTACCTCCATTTAAAATCTGAGACTTTACTTGAAAACATATCAAATTTAAACCCATAGTCTTCCATAAAGTCATGTTGGTCTGTGCTCTAGATTTTCAGAAATACTTGGTTAATTAGTATTTTATCATTCTTCACTTTGCTCCTCCATGCATACTTTGTACTGAAGATGTTTTGCTGGAATTTGGTTTAATAAATCCTTGCAGATAATTCTCCACTCAGCCATGAAGGGAAAGTGACTCATTGTGACTAGCAGCAGTCTGAATTCTTGTTGAGTTGTTTAAGCAGTGTAACCCTGATCCAGTTTCGGAAGTGTATCCGTTCCTGTACTCACGAAATATAGTAAGCTCCTATGGATGTTGTTAACATTGTTTTTGCTTTAACATCTTCATCAAATGGTTGTTCTTCAATCCAAGGATTGTGAATCTTAGTAATTCTCTGCTGCAGGGCATTAAGTTATCTCCATTGTTGAATAAATTTAAGACAGGCATAGACATATTTAGTCTCTTGAGAATATGGAGATATGGGAAGCAGGCAGAGAAGTGAAGTCACACTCCAAGATCAGTGATGGTTAGAACATAGAACATAGAACAATACAGCACAGAACAGGCCCTTCGGCCCACGATGTTGTGCCGAACATTAAGCACCCATCCATGTACCTATCCAATTGCCGCTTAAAGGTCGCCAATGATTCTGACTCTACCACTCCCACGTGCAGCGCATTCCATGCCCCCACCACTCTCTGAGTAAAGAACCTACCCCTGACATCTCCCCTATACCTTCCACCCTTCACCTTAAATTTATGTCCCCTTGTAACACTCTGTTGTACCCGGGGAAAAAGTTTCTGACTGTCTACTCTATCTATTCCTCTGATCATCTCATAAACCTCTATCAAGTCACCCCTCATCCTTTGCCGTTCCAACGAGAAAAGGCCGAGAACTCTCAACCTATCCTCGTACGACCTATTCTCCATTCCAGGCAACATCCTGGTAAATCTTCTCTGCACCCTCTCCAAAGCTTCCACATCTTTCCTAAAGTGAGGCGACCAGAACTGCACACAGTACTCCAAATGTGGCCTAACCAAAGTCCTGTCCAGCTGGAACATCACTTCACGACTCTTGAATTCAATCCCTCTGCTAATGAACGCTAATACACCATAGGCCTTCTTACAAGCTCTATCCACCTGAGTGGCAACTTTCAAAGATCTATGTACATAGACCCCAAGATCCCTCTGTTCCTCCACCTGACTAAGAACCCTACCGTTAACCCTGTATTCCACATTCTTATTTGTTCTTCCAAAATGGACAACCTCACACTTGGCAGGGTTGAACTCAATCTGCCACTCCTCAGCCCAGCTCTGCATCATATCTAAGTCCCTTTGCAGACGACAACAGCCTCCTTACTGTCCACAACTCCACCAATCTTCGTATCATCTGCAAATTTACTGACCCACCCTTCGACTCCCTCATCCAAGTCATTAATGAAAATTACAAACAGCAGAGGACCCAGAACTGATCCCTGTGGAACTCCACTTGTAACTGGGCTCCAGGCTGAATATTTACCATCTACCACCACTCGCTGACTTCGACCAGTTAGCCAGTTTTCTATCCAATTGGCCAAATTTCCCTCTATCCATTGCCTCCTGACTTTCCGCATAAGCCTACCATGGGGAACCTTATCAAATGCCTTACTAAAATCCATGTACACTACATCCACTGCTCTACCCTCATCCACATGCTTGGTCACCTCCTCAAAGAATTCAATAAGACTTGTAAGGCAAGACCTACCCTTCACAAATCCGTGCTGGCTGTCCCTAATCAAGCAGTGTCTTTCCAGATACTCATAAATCCTATCCCTCAGTACCCTTTCCATTACTTTGCCTACCACAGAAGTAAGACTAACTGGCCTGTAATTCCCGGGGTTATCCCTATTCACTTTTTTGAACAAGGACACAACATTCGCTACTCTCCAGTCCCCTGGTACCACCCCCGTTGACAGTGAAGATGAAAAGATCATTGCCAACGGTACTGCAATTTCCTCTCTTGCTTCCCACATAATCCTAGGATATATCCCGTCAGGCCCGGGGGACTTGTCTATCCTCAAGTTGCTCAAAATGTCCAACACATCTTCCTTCTTAACAAGTATCTCTTCTAGCTTACCAGTCCGTTTCACACTCTCCTCTTCAACAATATGGTCCCTCTCGTTCGTAAATACTGAAGAAAAGGTTGTATTAAATAACAAAATAGGCTCAATGGCCTATAAGGTCTACTCCTTTACATATTTCTCATGTTGTGTTAATACAATTATGCCAATATATCCCTTCAACATTGCACATTTTACTCTAACTTCATTCCCATTTGGTGGCTTCCCTCTTCCCACAACCTTTCTGCCAACACTCCAGCTCCTGACTTATCCATCAAGATCCTCTTCAGTCCCAACTCTATTCCCAGTCTCTGTACTTATTGTTAAAATCCCTCATGTCTATTGCCAATAGTGGGGACTTTAGCTCCTTCTCACACTCGATCTGCCTCCTGTCTTGCCTCAGTCTTGCTCCCAGCCTGGCTTCTGCCTGGCTGCCAGGCTTGTCTCCCACCTTTACTCCTAACCTTACTCATGCTTTCAATCTCAGTCCCTATCTGCTCAACCTGAAAATCCAGTTCCTGTTCTCACCCTCTGTCCTTACCTTTAGTATCTCTTATGTCTATTGCCACTATCAGAGACTGATTGCTACTATTCCATTGTGAACATGCATTGAAGTCCTGGGATCTATCTAATAGCAGAAGTAGATCAATGCAAGTAACACCTTGGACCAAATCTGATCTGATTTGTATTCTTGTTCATTCCTTGAAGCATCCAGGTAGATGTTTATTCATTAATTTTCCTCATGGACTCTTGTAATTTGCTTTTGCAGATACAATTGCCCTTAGATAGATCATCTTCCTACTGTCCCAAGATTGCAACAACAACTTGGAGAAAGAAATGGACTTGTGACATTGTTACTGAGGTCGTGGGACCAGGGGCCAGGTAATATTCTGGGGGCTTGGGTTCAAATTCCTTCTTGACAGATGCTGAAATCTGAGTTTTCATTTAAATATAAAATTGAAAGTCACTAATGATGACATGAAACCATTACTAATGCCCTTTAAGGATAGAAAAACATCACCCTTATCTGGTCTGGCCAATGTGTAAATGCAACAATATACTTGACTCGTAACTGCCCTCAAAATAGTTTAGCAAATCACTCACTCGTATCAATTGGTAGAAAGTCTCAAATAAGAAGTGAAGCTAGATGGGCTAAGGCACCAGAAATGACAATGGCAGTCTCAGCCTTGTCAATTCTATGAAGTCTTCCTTATTTACTTCTGAGGCCAGTGTTAAAATTGGGAGAGCTGTCTCAGAGACTGGTCAAACTGATAGTCATACTCATGGCATCATGCATTGCACAAAATATCCCAAACAATGTCATCACCATCTCTGGTATGACCTGTTCCAGCAGCTGGACCAACCAACTGTCATGAAAGCAGGGACATACAGTTAGAAGGCAGTTGCCTTGGGAGATATCAACATTGATGCCGAATGCAATGAAGTAAAACGAAATCGCTTTAGACATGGGCATGGACAACTCCAGCTGATTATCACATACCACACCCTCCCTTGACTCACTGCCCCCCAGCTGATGAATCAATACTTATACACATTGAACATTACCTTGAGTAAGCACTAAGGGTGGCCAAGAGCTAAAATATATAGCTGCTAGATAGGGTCTGCAAATGTTCCAATGAAGTCAATAAGAGTGAAAAACATACTCAATCCATCCACACCAAACTGCCTGCTACAGGTATCCTTGACCACGACAGTATCATTAAGAGTGACCATCCCACAGTCCATGAGGAGACAAAGTCCCATCTTCACATTGAGGATACGTTCCATCATGTTGTGTGCCATTACAATCATGTTAATTGGATATACTTTGAATGGATCTAGCAACACAAGACTGGCCATCTATGAGGTGTTGTGAGCTATATTTGCAGAGTTGTATTTCAACACAACCTGCAAACTCATGGTCCAACATTACCCTGCCTCAGCCAATTCCATCAATTAATCCTAGTTCAATGAAGAGTGCAGTTGGACATGACAGGAGCCAAAACCAAGTCATCAACCTGGTGAAGCTACAAAAGAAGACTACTTGTTTGCTAAACAGCATCAGCAGCAATTGATAGACAGAGTTAAGGAATTCCATAACCAATGAATCAAATCGATACAAAAACATAAATTGCTGCAAAAGCTCAGCAGATCTTGCAGCACCTATTGAGAGAAATCAGAGTTAACGTTTTGGGTCCAGTGACTCTTCCTCAGAACTGATGACAACTAGGAAAAAGTTGGACGAGGCAGTAAGGAGTAAACAATAGGTGCGCATAGAGGCCAAAGACAGAAAAGGATAGTTGGACAGGTGAGGGAGTGTATAACAGTCAGGCTAGGAGGATGAATAGCTGGTAATGGAGACTGTTAGTGGCTAACAACACGTTATGTATAATAACAGACTATGTGATAAAAAGGCTCAGATCTAAGCGCTGCCAGCCTACCAAAACAATCCTGAATGGTGATGGCCAAATAAACAATTCACTGGAGGAAGAGATTTCATAAATAGCCCCATCCTTAATGATGGGTGGAGCCCAACACATCAATGCAGAAGACAAGATTGAGGCATTTGCCAAACCATCAGCCTGATATATCGAGTGGATGATCTATCTTGGCCTCCTCCGCAGATCTCACAGATGCTGTACTTCAGCCAATTCAGTTCACTCCACATGATATATCAAGAAATGCATTAAGGCATTGGATAGGGCAAAGGCTATGGGTTTTGAAAAGAATTTAGTAATATTACTGAAGACATAGTCAAGAATTTGCAATAGCCCGGCCATGCTGTTCCAGTACAAATGCAACACTAGCATGTGTCTGCCAACATGGAAAAGTGCCCAGATATGTCCCACACAAATAGCAGAACAAATTGAAAATGGCCAATTAAAACCTTATCAGTCTTTTCTCAATTATCAATAAAGTGCCGGAAGGTATAATCAACAATGCTATCAAGCAGTTCTCTTGCTTAGCAATAATCTAGTCACTGAAAGTTTGAGTTCCATCAGGACCACTTGACTTTGACCTCATTACTCCCAGGAATACTCTCCCTAGGTACACCTGTAATTTTAGCCTGTACTACAACACCACTTCCCTTCCTTTCTTGTCCTCCTTTCTATCCTTCCTACAGCATCTATACCCTGGAACATTAAGCTGCCAGTCCTGCCCTTCACGGAGCTGTGTCCCTGTAATAGCTATGATATCCTATTCCCATGTTCCCAACCATGCCCAAGGTCATCGGCTTTACCTGTCAGGCCTCTTGCTTTGAAATAAATGTAGTCTCATTCGTCAGACTAACCTTGTTCTTTGCCTTGCTCATGCCTGCCTTGACTATTTGAGTTGCTCCTCCTCTCAACTGTACCAGCCTTCACCTTATCTCTTTTCTCATTACCTCTTTGCATGCTCAAAACCTCCCACTACCCCCAACCCATCTATCCACCCAAACAAATCCTTTATGGGTCTTACACCTCCTGAGTAGCACTAGCAAATGTCCCCATCAGGATATAGGTTCCCTTCCAATTCCAGTCTAGATCAATTGCATCCATATATTTTGAAATAATCTTGAGATAAGGAATTACTCATTTTTATTAATTCATTCAGAAATCGAGTTGTGGCAGAGATCCAGTTTTAGAAAGCTAAAATAATGCCTATATTTAAAACATAGCATGTCATAGAATCATAGAGATATACAGCAAGGAAACAGACCCTTCAGTCCAACTCGTCCATGCCCAGATATCCTAACCTCATCTATCCCATTTACCATCACTTGGCCTGTATCCCTCTAAACCCTTCCTATTCAGATACCCATCCAGATGCCTTTTAAATGCTATAACTGTATTCACCTCCACCACTACCTCTGGCAGCTCATTCCATACCCACACCATCCTCCTTGTGAAAAGTTGTCCCTTAGGTCCCTTTTATATCTTTTTCCTCTCACCCTAAACCTATGCCCTCTAGTCGTGAACTCCCTCCAACTCAGAGAAAAGACTTTGCCTATTTATCCTATCCATGCCCCTCGTAATTTTATAAATCTCTAGAAGGTCACCCCTCCGCCTTTGACACTCCAGGAAAAGCAGCCCCAGCCTATTCAGCCTTTCCCTATAGCTCAAACCCTCCAACCCTGGCAACATTCTTGTAAATCTTTCCTGACCCCTTTCAAGCAATGATAAATCAATCCATTTGCATCAGTGCAAGAATAAATAATGGAATCCTTAGTAGAGAAAGAAGAGCAGGACATATAGAGTAGCTATGAATAGTTGGCTTGAATGTCAAAGGGAAAAGTTTGTTTGACCAAACTTGTAGAAAGTTTTGAGGAGGTCATAGAGTAAATGGACAGTAATGTAAGGGGTACTGATAGAGAACAGAAGAAGCAACACGGCTGCTTGTGAATGGCCAGTTTTGTGCTAAGTGACCCAGCAGGGATTTGCCAGAGTGATTAACTCTTTGGGAATAAATTGGCAAGGAGGACCCTGAATGGGGAGATGGTCAGAGGGTATGATCCAATCCAATGATCCAAAGATGTGCAGGTTAGGAGAATTGGCCTTGCTAAATTGCCAGTAGTGTGAGGTGCATTAGTAAGGGGTGAATGTAGGGGAATGGGTCTGGGTGGGTTTCTCTTTGGAGGGTCAGTGTGGACTTGTTGGGCCGAAGGGCCTGTGTCCACACCGTAGTGAATTTAATCCAATCTAAAAGAAGGGGGACCCATTCATTACACTTGCAAACAAAGTGTGAATCATCTATTTTGATAACATAAGCATGAGAAAATCCTCCTGCACAGCTATACACAGTAGCAGCTTTGTTATACAGCAACATACAAGGCGGCACGGTGGCAAACGAGGAGACTGTATGGGCCCTTCTGCCTACTAGTGCAGGACTGTAAGAACTTGCTGTTTACAACAACCTCAAAGACCAACCTCCTAACCATTGCATTAGGGGTTTAGTATCCTGTAATGATGTCACAGAGCAGCTTTTCATTGGGAAGAGATACCACAGTGTAAGCTGAATTAAGAAACGAAAAACAGAAATTCTTGGTGAATTGGGCAAAACCCGAAAACCGAACACTGTTTACATTAGAAATACTTGCAGAGAAGCAAATGATGTAGACTGACTAGCATTAATGATAAGGGTTACAGAATAGTTTATCAAATAATCCTTTAGATGTATTGTTGAGAAAAGACACATTTTGTCAAATCCTTTTGTCCTGCATTTATTGGGACATTTTGCAAGAATCCCAACCAATTCAAGGTGAAATGTAAATTCTGTCATCTGAAAGGAGACTATTGATTGGTTGCTAAATGAATTCTGATTGGCAGAGATGTTGCCGTGGAGAATGCACCCACTAATGCTGATTGACAATTAACTGCCAGGTTTTGATTAGAGAATGTGGAATTTCACGCCATGGAGAGGAAGAGGCTGAGGGGGATTTCACTAAAGTTCACAGAATAATGAGAGGTCTGGGCAGAGCAAACAGGAACAATTAGCTCAATCTCATTAAATCTGTGCTGTTTAGACCTTGATGTTTTGATTGATTTGCAAAAGTAGCAAATAGAGTCATAGAGATGTACAGCACAGAAACAGACCCTTCAGTCCAATCGTCCATGCTGGTCAGATATCCCAACCTAATCTAGTCCCATTTGCCGGCATTTGGCCCATTTCCCTCAAAACCCTTCCTAATCATAGACACATCCAGATGCCTTTTCAATGTTGCAATTGTACCAGCCTCTGCCACTTCCTCTGGCAGCTCATTCAAAATACGGATTACCCTCCGCATGAAAAAGTTACCCCTTACATCCCTTTTAAATTTTTCCCCTCTCACCCTAAACCTGTGCTGTCTAGTTCTGGACTCTCCCACTCCAGGGAAAAGACCTTGTCTATTTACCCTATCCAAGCCCCTCATGATTTCATAAATCTCGAGAAGGTCACCCTTCAGCCTCCAACGCTCCAGGGAAAACAGCCCCAGCCTATTCAGCCTCTCCCTGAAACTCAATCCTCCAACCCTGGCAACATCATAGTAATTTTTTTCTGAACCCTTTCAAGTTTCACAACATCCTTCCAATAGGAGGTAAACCAGAATTGCATATGATATTCCAAAAGTGGCCTAACTAATGTCCTGGGCAGCCACAACATGGCCTCCCAACTCCTATTTCAATGCTGTGACCAATAAAGGAAAGCATTCAAGACATCTTCTTCACTATCCTATCTAATTGTGACTCCACGTCAAAGGAACTATGAACCTGTACCTCAAGGTCTCTTTGTTCAGCAAACCACACACCCCCCCACCCCCACTCCCCCCACGACCTTCCCAACAAGTGTACAAGTCCTGCTCTGATTTGCCTTACCAAAACATAAATGACAAAATGCACCGATCCTTGTGGCACACCATTGGTCACAAGCCTCCAGTCTGAAAAGCAACTCTCCATCACCACCCTCTGTCTTCTACCTTTGAGCCAGTTCCGTATCCAAATAGCTAGTTCTCCCTGTATTCCACGAGATCTAACCTTGCTAATCAGTATTCCATGAGGAACCTTGTTGAACACATTATTGAAGTCCATATAGATCACGTCCACCGCTCTGCCCTCATCAATCTGCTTTGTTACTTCTTCAAAAAAACTCAATCAAGTTTGTGAGACATGATTTCCCACGCACAAAGCCATTATAATTATCCCTAATCAGTACTTGCCTTTCCAAATATATATAAATCCTGTCCCTCAGGATTCCCTCCAACAACTTGCCCACCACCGATGTCAGGCTCTCTGAAATATAGTTCCGTGGCTTGTCCTTACCACCTTTCTTAAATAGTGGCACCACGTTAGCCAACCTCCAGTCTTCCAGCACCTCACCTGTGACTATCGATGATACAAATATCTCAGCAATCATTTCTCTAGCTTCCCACAGAGTTCTTAGGTAGACTTGATTAGATCCTGGGAATTTATCCACTTTTATGCATTTCAAGACATCCAGTACCACCTCTTCTTCAATATGGACATTTTTCAAGATGTCACCATCTATTTCCCTACATTCTATATCTTCCATGTCCTTCTTCACAGTAAACACTGATGTAAAATACTTGTTTAGTATCTTCCCCATCTCCTGCAGCTCCACACACAGGCCTCCTTGCTGATCATTGAGGGGCTCTATTCTCTCCCTAGCTGCACTTTTGTCCTCAATATATTTATAAAATCCCTTTGGATTTTTCTTAAACCTATTTGCCATTGCTATCTCATGTCCCTTTTTGCCCTTCTGATTTCCCTCTTAAGTATACTCCTACTGCCTCTATACTCTAAGGATTCCTTCGAACTCTGCTGTCAATACCTGACATATGCTTTCTTCTTCTTCATAATCAAAACCTTAACATCTGTAGTCATCAACATTCCCTATACCTACCAACCTTTCTTTTCGCCCTAACGGGAATATACTATTTATGGATTCTCATTATCTCATTTCTGAAGACTTTCCATTTTCCAGCTGTACCTTTACCTGCAAACATCTGCCCGTGATCAGCTTTTGAAAGTTCTTGCCTAATACCATCAAAATTGGCCTTTCTCCAATTTCGAACTTCAACTTTTAGATTCAGTCTATTCTTTTCTATCACTATTTTAAAACAAATAGAATTATGGTCGCTGGCTCCAAAGTGCTCGCCCACTGACACCTCAGTCATCTGCCCTGCCTTATTTCCCAAGAGTAAGTCAAGTTTTGCACCTCTCTAGTCAGTACATCCACATACTGAATCAGAAGATTTTTTTCAGCACACTTAACAAATTCCTCTCCATCAAAACCCTTGATACGATGGCAGTCCCAGTCTAAGTTAAAATCCCCTACCATATCAACTCTATTATTCTTACAGATAGCTGAGATCTCCTTACAAATTTGTTTCTTAATTTCCCACTGACTATTGGTGGGGTTTATAATACAATCCCATAAGGTGATCATCCGTTTCTTATTTCTCAATTCCTCCCAAATAACGTCCCTGGATGTACTCCCAGAAATATCCTGCCTCAGTAGAGCAGTTATGCTATCCTTTATCAAAAATGCCACTCCCCCTCCTCTCTTGCCCCCCTTTCTATCCTTCCTATAGGATTTGTATCCTGGAACATTAAGCTGCCAATCCTGTCCATCTCTGAGCCACATCTCTGTAATTGCAATGACATCCCAGTCCGATATTCCTAACCATGCCTGCCCCGTTAGCTCTCTTGAATTGAAATAATTACAGTTTAATTTATCAGACCAACCTGTAGTTGTTTTCTGCTTTGTTCTTGCCTGCTTTAACTAGTTACCTTTCACTATTTCCCTGGGTCCCACTATTCCACCCCCCCACCCCCACCTTACTAGTTTAAATCCTCCTGAGCAGCTCAAGCAATTTTCCCTGCCAGTATATTCATCCCCTTCCAATTCAGGTGCAATCCATCCTTCTTGTGGAGGTCACTTCTACCCCAGGAGAGATTTCATTGATCCATTAATGTAAACCCTTCTCCCCTGCACTATCTCCTCAGCCACACTTTCATCTGCTCTTTCCTTCTATTCATACCCTCATTAGCTTGTAGTACCAGGGTTATTCCACATATTGCTACCCTAGAGAACCTCCTCTTGAATTCCTGCCTAAGCTTCTATATTGTCCCTTTAGAATCTCATCCTTTTCCCTTCCTATATCATTAGTTCCAAAGTGTACAATGACCTCCTGCTGGTTCCTCTCCACCTTGAGAACATTCGGCACTCTCTCCAACATATCCTTGATCCTGGCAACACACCATTCTGATTTTTCACTGTTGGCCCCAGAAGTGTCTGTCTATGCCTCTGACTAGAAAGTCCCCTCTCACAATTGATCTCTTGGAACCTGACGTACCCCTCATTACATTGAGAACCAGTCTCCGGACCAGAAATTTGGCTGTTCGTGCTACATTCCCCGGAAAGTCCATCACCCTCTACGTTTTCCAAAACAGCATTCTTGTGTGAGATGGGGACAGCCACAGAAGACTCCTGTACTACCTGCCTACCCATCCTAATTTTCCTGGAGTTAACCCATCTACCTGAATGTTTCTGTGGCTTTTCTCGCTTCCTATAACTACCACCCATCATATTCCCTAGCTCTTGTAAACTCCTTATTGCCTCTAACTGCTGGTCCAACCGAACCATGCGATCTGATAGGATTCACAATCAAAGACACTTCCTGCAGAAGTAACCATCAGTAACATGGAAATGCTCCCTAAACTCCCACATCTGATAGGAAGAGCACCTCACTCAACTAAAGGTCATCGTTGCTCCTTCACAATCTACAGACCCAGAAAATAGCACCATCTTTTTGCTCTTAAAAAAAAACACTGCTCCATGCTAACTTAGTACCTATGGTTTACATTTTTAAAATTTAATCAACAGACCGATCTCAATAAAAGATATAATTAAGAAAGAATCTACTCTATTCACTACTGTAGATTTACAGCAAGATGACAAGTACAAACTATGCACATGTCTGTTCCTGTGCTGTGAGCTCACCCACACAGGTTCCTCTAAGGTCAGCTGTGAATTTCACTGTTTGTTAAATTTTCCTAAATGCACTCTAATGTCCAGAGATACATGAACTCAAACAGCAAAAGCAGTGATAGTGCAGATTCACTGCTGTGTCAGACAGCAGGGTCAGTCTTTCTCTGACCCTGTGGTCACTGCCTTTGTCTGTCATCCACCTTTTAAAAGTGCCATTGTTTTGATCTTTTATTGCAGAATCATTCGGTGTACTAGAGACAGCGCTAAATAATCACTGAAATAGGAATAATGTCCAGGGTTATGGGAAAAAGCCGGGGGAATAATACTAAGGCCTTCTGCGCATTCAGAGGGCTGGTACAGGCATGATGGGCTGAATGGCTTCTTTCTGCACCATAACAACTCAGATTCTGTGAACTTTGTGTAGTTGAGACAGACAAATCATAACCTTGGTCTTATATAGAACAGTACGGTACAGACACTAATCCTTCAGTCCACAATATTGTACGGAACATGATGCAAAATTAAACTATTTTCTTCTGCCTGCCATTGGTTCACATCCCTTCATTCCTTGCATATTCATGTCTTTAATTAAAAGTTCCTAAATGCCTTTATCATATCTGCCTCCACCCCAACCCCGGCAGCCTGTTCCAGACTCCTGACACTCTTTGTGTAAAAAAACTTGCCCCTCACATCTCCTTTGAACTTTGGCCCTCTCACCTTAAATGCTTCTCTTAGTATTTTTGAACTGTGGGGGGGAAAAAGATTCTGACTGTCAACCCTATCTATCCATCTCATAATTTTGTAGGCTTCTATCAGCCACTCCAGAGAAAACAACCTGAGTTTTTCTAGCCTCTCCTTAGAGCTCATACCCTCTAATCCAAGCCTCATCCTGGTAAACCTCTTCTACACCCTCTCTAAAGCCTCCACATCCTTCTTGTAATGTGGCGACTAGAATTAAACGCAATAGTCGTCATGCAGCCTAAGCAAAGTCTTATAAAGCTGTAACATGACCTCCTGATTCTTGTACTCAGTTCCCTGAGCAATAACGGCAAGTACGCCATAAACTTTCTTTATCACCCTACTTGTGACGATTTGTTTTGATCTGTATTTGATGCTGAACTGAGCTTCTGACAACATTTTCATAACACCACTAAAACCATATATTTTTGCCTGCATCATCTGATTCGATTCCTCTGTAGTTACAGAAATCCTCTGTTGCAAAAATCCACACCCATGCAGTCATGCCATTGGCACTTGGCTATTCAAATAGCAAATCAAGAGTTTGATGTTGGAAAAGCACAGCAGGTCAGACAGCATCCAAGGAGCAGGAGAATCGACATTTTTGGCTAAAGCCCTTCATCACGGCTTTAGCCTGAAACATTAATTCTCTGCTCCTTGGATGCTGCCTGACCAGCTGTGCTTTTCCAGCACCACACTCTTGACTCTGACCTCCAGCATCTGCAGTCCTCACTTTCTCCTGTTCAAGTAACAACTCAGCTGACCTCCCAAATCCGACCCTCTGTGAACTTAATAATTCAAATCTGTGCTCTTAATTACATCAAGTCCTGATCATCGATCATTCCTTTCTCACTAATTCATATTGGCTCCTGCTTAAGTAAGTACTCAAGTTTAACATTCTCCTGCTTGTTTCCAAATCTTTCCATGGTCTTGGCTCACCCTTTCCTGGAAATCTCTGTGACATGTGTGGTTGTCTAAATCAAGCATTTTGAACCCTTGCTGTTTAAATAGTTTGACCATTAGTAGATGGCCTCTCAGTTGCTGAATTACGGGACTTTGGAATTCCTTCCTTAAAACTCACTGTCTCCCTGCCTTTTCTCTAACTTGGAATTTGAAACTCAAACAGATCAATCATGACCGTATTGATGTTGGAGCAGGCTTGAGGGGCTGGATGGGTCTATTTCTGCTAAGGACTTGTAAAATATGAAAGTGAAGAGTTCATAACAAACCCTAAATACAGAAACATGTGAACAACAGCAAAAATAGGCTAATTTTCCCTAATCTTATTACAAATCACTTGTTAGGGATACGATTAATACTGATAGAAACCAATGAAGGGTAAAGAGTGGGGTGTTTTCAATGTAAAGAACAGGGGTATAAGTGTAATTAATTAAAACTTATAATATACACCATTGAGTTAAATGCAATCGAGATGACCACTTAGGTGATATGTTGTAACTGTAGCATGTGGGTGCTGCTGGACTCCTAAAGAAATCCAGTTATATTGGATCAGCTCAAACATTTGAGATAGTACCACACATGAGGCTCCTTAATAACCTGAGAGCCCATTGTGCTGGGTGTACAGTATGACCATGGATAGTGAATTGGTGAGCTGATAGAAGATCGACAGCAGTATCTTGTCGGGATCTGGATGATGTGAGCTTGGCAAGGTTTATTCGAGAATTGGATGAGATCTGTAGCAATTCTGATGTCGGGAAGACCATTTTTTTTTATTCTTTCAGTAAGCAATGAGCTGAATCTGTCACTCAGCAGTGATGAGTTCCTAATTAATGGGATTATGCCCTATTAAGCAGCAAGCTAATGGTACAACACGCCTAACTAATATTCAGCTTCCTATCTTAAACTCACCTAACAAGCTCAACATTGAGAAAACTTGACCTGGAGATTAGAGTGAGGATCTCGTGAATTCAGCTTGTTACATGCTCCAAACGACCTAAATATTAGGCACTGAGGTCTCAGAGAATAATCCAAGGATGCCAGCCACATACACTTTACATTCATGGTATTGGATCTGATATGTGCCATTCTCTGATATCTTGCTGGGCCATCTCAGAAAATTTCTACACTTCAGTACTGCACCACAGTCTGCCCCAGTGACTATCATTGTAATGCCTCGGCCAGCACACCCAAGAGCATGAACCCAGGCTGCATCTCCAGGCTGGTCACTTGCTGTCCCAATTCTCACTCATTCTGAGCTGGCCTGGATGCTCACAACACCTCTCCCTTGCCTTGCCTTTTGCCTTTGTGTGTTTGCTACCTCAGCCAGGGATATTATTCCAGTCGCTCCTTGCCATTTAGTGCAGACACAAAGGAAGGAATCTTGTTGTGGTTGTCAACAGGACTCTGTCAAATCAAGGAGGGTGTAATGGGGTGCTGGCACAGTAAGTCATGGGCAGTCTCTGATACCAATTCCATGTGCTTAGACATGGGCAACCAGCTGCTCAGAGTGGTCAACATTAGTGTTTACTCCACGTAAGGGGTTAGGAACTGAATGAAGGTCAGCCCACCACCTGGCTTGAGTCTTTCTGCTCTACTGTGGGCTGCTTACTTCCTGAAATGAGACAGAGGCAGGTATTAATGGAGATGAAAGGACGTGTCCCAATTGTTACTGTAGGTGCAGCTGGGAGGTATCCTGAGTGAACAAGCAGTGCAGAGGGACTGCAGGATTAATGGTGTCTGGGATTGGGGTAGGTGTGAGTGAGCGGAGGGGGACAGATTGCAAGCTGTAGTGAGATTGGTAGGGCATGAGACTCAGTGGAAGGTGGGTATAGCAAGAGAGTTACGGTGAGGGTGAGATAACAAACATGGTAGCACTTACTAGCAAAGTGGAGAAGATCATTAACTTCCTTCTTTCACTGCTGGGTATTCCTCCAGATGGCTGAGATTGCACTGATCCAGGTGGCAACCTCGGACCAGGTTGTCATGTCATGCCCTGATCTTACCAATCCAGGGGTAAGAAAAAATCCCACTTCAACACCACACTATGCAGTAGAACCTTTAGATCCCTACCTATCAGGCAGGACACTCCTTCCCCCTGCCTGCCTGCTATGTCTGGGATCAATATAAGTAACACTGTAGGGTTGTTCTAGACTGACAGTGTTTGTATGGATACGTAATGGGCTTTTAATGAAGTTGTAACCACAACATATGGAGCTGTCAGTGTTGGCCTGGGTGGACAAGGTCAGAAGTCACATGGCACCACATTATAGTCCAAAAGGTTTATTTGAAATCAAATGCTTTCGGAGCACTGCCCCTTCATCAGGTGAAGTAAAGAGAAGCACACAGACACAGAGTTTATAATCAGAGAAATCAAAATATCATACAAGTGGTGTGAGTGGAGTGTTGAATAATAGGTCTCTGCAGGTGATCAAGAGTGTCAGATGGTGTGAATAAAGTGTCAACAGCTGAATAGCAGGTGAAGGGATGATCTATAATCTGATTCATAAGGTGGTTCTGGAGACAAACCAAATGACTGGAATAACATGGTAGGTATAAGAGTCACAAGCCGAGGGTCTAACCAAAGTAACAAGTACTAATCCAAAACTGTACACATTAAATAAGTAGAGAGATCATAATAGGTTATCAAGGTGATGGTGTCAAAACTGGACAGTAAGGAAGATTTTACAGGTACAGAACAGTGTAATGGGGTCACATGTAGTACGACTTGTAACCAAGATCGTGGTTGAGGCCATCTTCATGGCTACAGAACTCAGCTATTGGTTTCAGCTCAGTAATTCTGTGCTATTGTGGTCCTCAAGATACAAAACAACACAGAATTATTGTGAGGTAACAGTGCTAACCACTGGGCCACTGTGCCACCCAAAGTGGGGATATTTTCAGGATGGCAACCTGTAACTGTATGACAGAGATTAGAGCTAGGGCCTCGATTATGACTGGAATTAAGAAAGTAAATATACAATCACCAAGTTTCCAGATCACAAAAATAGGTGGGAGGGCATTTGGTGAGGATGACACAAAGATTCTATTGAGAGATACAACAGGTTATGTGAAAGAACAAAAACTAGCCAGGTAGAATATAAAGTGGAAAAATGTGAATAATACACTTTGGCGGGAGGAATAGAGGAGTTGAATATTATTTGCCTGAAAAGACTGCAGAAAGCTGCAGCATAGAAGGATTTGGGGTTCCTTGTGCATAAATCTGAAAAGCCTGGCCTTTAAATTTTATGGGTATGAGGGAAGTTAAATGGATAGTTGGCCTTTATTTCAAAGCAAACAGAATACAAAAATAGGTAAGCTTTGTTATAAATGTTCAAGGCACTAGTGAGACCATGGCTGGAATATTCGGAACAGTTTCTATTCCTCCATGGGATGAGGATGCCACTGGCTCAGTAGAATTTATCGTCCATCCCAGAGAGCAGTTAAGAGTCAACCATACTGCTATGTGTCCAGAGTCACATGTTGTCCAGACCAGGTAAGGATAGCAGTTTCTTTCCCTGAAGGACATTAGCAAACCAGAGGGTTTTTTCAATCATTGACATTGATTCAAGGTCATAATTGGACTCTTAATTCTATATTTTTATTGAATTCAATAAAACGGGGCAGCACAGTGATTCAGTGGTGAGCAATGTTGCCTCACAGCACCACGGACCTGGGTTCAAATCCAGCCTCAGGTGGCTGTCTGTGTGGATTTTGCACATTCTCCCCATGTCTGTATGGGTTTCCTCCAGGTGCTCCAGTTTCCTCCCACAGTCCAAAGTTATGCAGCTTGGTTGGACTGGCCGTGCTAATTTCCTCTATAATGTCCACGGATGTGCAGGCTAGGCTGGTTAGGCATGGGAAATGCATGATTACGGGGATAGGGTAGGGGTCTGGGTCTGGGTAGGATGCTCATCAAAGAGTTGGTGTGCACTCGTTGGGCCAAATGGCCCACTTCCACATTGCAGAGATTTTATGATTCAAATTGCACCATTTGCCATGATGGGATTCGAGCCTGGATCCCGAAGGCAGTACCTGGGTTAACAATCCAGCGATTATATCATCAGGTCATCATCTCCCCCTCAAAAAAAAATATTGGCTTTGGAGGCAGTCCAAAGAAGGTTCATGAGATTAATTTCGGATATGGAGAGATTTTCTTTTCAGGAGTGTTCGAGTAGTTTGGGCTTGAGCTCTTTTGAATTTTGTGGAATAAGAGGCGATCTATTTTGAAAAGTATATGATTGTTAACGATTGTGCTTGATCAGATATAGGAATAGAGGCTGTTTTCACTTATGCTAGAGTCTGGGACCAGAAGGCATCTCCTGAGAACCAAGAGGTTACATATTTAAGACAGAGATGAGGAAGACCTTTTGCTCTTAGAGTGCAGTGGTATTCTTTTTACCACAGAGTGCTGTTGAGGCTAGGTATATAAGTCTATTCATGTAAGATAGATTGTAAATCAGTAAAGGAATCAAACATTGTGGGGAAATGGTAGGAAAGTGGAGTGAAGGATAGTCAAATCAGCCATGACCTCATTGAATGGTGGCGCAAAATCAGTGGGGTGAATGGCCTACTTCAACTCCTCTGTCTTATGGTCTCATTGTCTTAAGTACTTACATTGCTATAAAACTCATACTTACACAGTCTGGGCTCTGTGCTGCCTCACTACATACAACAAACACACAGTAACTGCAAGCTGGCTGCTAATATTATCACTGCTACTGAAGGTCAGTCAGGAACCTTTGTACATCACATATTTGTGAAGCAATCTAACAGCAGAAAGATAAACTCCCTATGTGATCTTGGATTTGTGCAATAATACAAGTATCAGCAATTAACAAGACAATGACTGTAGTAAAATTGGCTGAAATCCAGCAAATACAAGTGGATCCTGAGTGAAGGATGCAAAAAATGATGTTGTGTGTTTCATGCTGGTTTCTGGAACCAATTAGGTTTCATTGTCAGGAAGAGCAAGTGAATTCTGATACACATCTGCCGGCATCTGATTCATTTGGTCTGATTTTATTAAAGAAACCTTAATTTTCACAAAGTACTTTAAATTTAATATGTTTATTTGTTTCGGTCTCTTTTATGATTGACTGACCATAGATCCAGCTGAGACCGATGAGTTGCAGGAGAGCTGTTATAACGAGAATCCAGTCCGTAACGTAATGATCCAATAAATTTAGCCAGTAAATCCCAGCCTAAAATTAAATGGAAAATTCAAACATGTTACACAGGAAAATGAGCGTACTCTTACTTTCAAATTCAGACTTTGATGAGATTTGAAAAATGTATACATGTAAGTGCTTATAATAAAAGCACAATTCTAACTAAAGCAATTTCAGAAGTCACAATGTCAAGTTATATTCCAACAGATTTATTTGAAATCACAAGCTTCTTCATCAGATGATGAAGGAGCAGTGCTCTGAAAGCTTCTGATTTCAAATAAACCTGTTGGATTATAGCCTGACATCGTATGGCTTCTGAAATTGTCCACTCCAGTCCAACATTGTCACTTCCACATCATAACTAAAGCAAAATACTACAGATGCTGGAAATCTGAAACAAACACAGAAATTCCTGGAAAAAATCAGCAGGTCTGGCAGTATCTGTGGAGAAAGAAACTAACATATTGATTCCAGTCTGGTACAACTCATCTTCAGAACTGTTCCAACATAATTCTAACTCGATGCTCAATATTCCCTCATTCATTTGTGTGTGGGATTCAATTATGTTGCTGTTCCCTCTTCTCCATTCTCACCCGAAAGTCATTTTTGAAATGGGGAGATCAGAATTTACCTGCAGTGTTCCAAATGTGATCTCACGTGATCAAATAAGTGAAGGGGTTACCTCAGAGTCCAATTGGACCTTGATCAGCTGGGCCAATGGGCTGAGGAGTGACAGATGGGGTTTAATTTAGATAAATGTGAGGTGCTGCATTTTCGAAAAGTAAGTTAGGGCAGAATTTATACACTTAATGTTAAGGTCCCGGGGAGCGTTGTTGAACAAAGAGACCTTGGGGCGCAGTTTCATGCAGAAGGCGGTGTGTGTATGGAAGTTTTGGAGGCTGGTATAATTACAACATTTAAAAGGCTTTTGGATGGATATATAAATAGGAATAGTCTAGAGTGATATGGGCCCAATGCTGGCAAATAAGACTACATTTATTTAGGATATCTGATACCATGGATGAAGGATCTGTTTCTGTGCTGTACATCTCTGACTTTATGCCCCTATGGATGGCATGGTGGCTCAGTAGTCAGCACTAGTGCCTCACAGTGCCAGAGACCCAGGTTCAATTCCCGCCTCAGGCAACTGTCTGTGTGGAGTTTGCACATTCTCCCTGTGTCTGCGTGAGCACTCTCCGGGTGTTCTGGTTTCCTCCCACACTCCAAAAATGTGCAGGTTAGGTGAGTTGGCCATGCTAAATTGTCTGTAGTGTTAGGTGTAGGGGAATGGGTCTGGGTGGGTTGCTCTTCGGAGGGTTGGTGTGGACTTGTTGGGCCGAAGGGCCTGTTTCCACATTGTAAGTAATCTAATCTAATCTAAATACATCCTAGATTTAGACATCATGACCCCTCATGTACATCTTAACTCTTTGCCTCCAGTTTTAACTGCCTGGGAACATTGCATTAATGGGATTTGTGAAATTACCAACTCTCCCCACTCAGTATCTGAACTACATTCCCATTCAACACAAATATCTGAATAAGGGAACATGGCTCAGGAGTAGGCCATCCTGTCCCTGGGGCTTACTCCACCATTTAATAAAGTTAAAATCACACACCAGGTTATGATCCAACAGGTTTATTTGGAAGCACTAGCTTTCTGACCGCCGCTCCTTCATCAGGTGGTTATGGAGTATAAGATCGTATGACATAGAATCCAAAGCAAACTTTTGAAAGCTAGTGCTTCCAAAAGAACCTGTTGGACTATAACCTGGTGATATGTGATTTTCAACTTTGTACATCCTAGTCCAACACTGGCACCTCCACATAATTTAATAATGTTACCGCTGTTATGAATTGCTTTGAATATATTTGCGTCCTTCTTTCCATAATACAAGCAATACTGTATACAGACTCTCACATTATGGAACCATCAGTGCACTGTATAACTGAAGCTTAACATCTCTACTTTTGTATCCACTCAGCCTTGCAGCAAATGATAAAGTTATATTAGCTTTCCCAAATATATAGGTGAGGACTGCAAATGCTGGAGATCAAAGTTGAAGAGTGCGGTGCTGGAAAAACACAGCCAGTCAGGCAGCATCTGAGGAGCAGGAGAGTTGATGTTTTGGGCATAAGCCCTTCATCAGGAATGAGGCTTGTGGGCCAAGGGGCCTGAGAGATAAATGGGAGAGGGATGAGGCTGGGGGGAGGATAGCTGAGAATGCACTAGGTAATATATCTCCCTCCCCACCCCTATCCATGGTCCATAAAGACCATTCCTTCTGCAACTCCCTTGTTCAGTCCATGCCCCCACCAACCCACCCTCCTATCCTGGCACCTTCCCCTGCCACCAAAAGAATTGCAAAACTCCACCCACGCCTCCCCACTTACCTCCGTCCAAGGCCCCAAAGGAGCCTTCCACATCTGTCAGAGATTTATCTGCACTTCCACACACATCATCTACTATGTCTGTTGCTCCCAATGTGGTCTCCTCTACATCGGGGAGACAGAACTCCAGTTTGCAGAACATTTCAGAGGGCATCTCCAGGACACAGGCTCAAACAATCCCATTGCCCCATTGCCGAACACTTTAACTCCCCATTCACTAAGGACATGCAAGGCCTGGGCCTCCTCCACCGCCAAACCCTAACCACCCGATGCCTGGAGGAAGAATGCCTCATCTTCCACATTGGGACCCTCCAACCACATAGGATCAATGTGGATTTCACCAGTTTCCTCATTTTCCCTCCCCCCACCTTATCCCAGATGCAACTTTCCAACTGGACACCATCCTCTTGACCTGTCCTACCTGTCCATCTTCCTTCCCACCTATCTACTCCATCCTCTGCTCTGACCTATCGCCTTCACCCCCAACTTCATCTACCTATCGCATTCTCAGCTACCTTACCCCCAGCCCACTCTTTCTCTCATTTATCTGTCAGCCCTCTTGGGCCACCAGCCTCACTCCTGATGAAGGTCTCATACCCAAAACATTGATTTTCCTGCTCGTTGGATTCTGCCTGATCTGCTGTGCTTTTCCAGCAGCACACTCTTCGTTTTTCCTAAATATATTGGAGGGTTGTTTTTCAGACTGGAGGCCTGTGACCAGTGGAGTGCCACAAGGATTGCTGCTGGGTCCTCTACTTTTTGTCATTTATATAAATGATTTGGATGTGAGCGGAAGAGGTACAGTTAGTAAATTTGCAGATGACACCAAAATTGGAGGTGTAGTGGACAGCGAAGAAGGTTACCTCAGATTACAACAGGATCTTGATCAGATGGGCCAATGGGCTGAGAAGTGACAGATGGAGTTTAATTCAGATAAATGTGAGGTGCTGCATTTTGGGAAAGCAAATCTTAGGACTTACATGCTTAATGGTAAGGGCGGAGGGAGTGTTACTGAACAAAGAGACCTTGGAATGGAATCGCTGGTAGATAGGATCGTGAAGAAGGCATTTGGTATGCTTTCCTTTATTGGTTAGAGTATTGAGTACAGGAGTTAGAAGGTCATGATGCAGCTGTACAGGACATTGGTTAGACCACTGTTGAAATATTGTGTGCAATTCTAGTCTCCTTCCTATTGGAAAGATTAGATTAGATTATTTACAGTGTGGAAACAAGCCCTTCGGCCCAACAAGTCCACACCGATCCGCCGAAGCGCAACCCACTCAGACCCATTCCCCTACATTTACACCTTCATCTAACACTACGGGCAATTTAACTTGGCCAATTCGCCTAACTTGCACATTTTTGGATTGTGGGAGGAAACCGGCGCACCCGGAGGAAACCCACACAGACACGGGGAGAATGTGCAAACTCCACACAGAGAGTCACCTGAGGCGGGAATTGAACCCGGGTCTCTGGCGCTGTGAGGCAGCAGTGCTAACCACTGTGCCATCGTTGTGAAATATGAAAGGGTTCAGAAAAGATTTACAAGGATGTTGCCAGGGTTGGAGGATTTGAGCTATAGGGAGAGGTTGAACAGGCTGGGGCTGTTTTCCTTGGCACGTCGGAGGCTGAGGGGTGATCTTATAGAGGTGTACAAAATTATGAGGGGCATAGATAGGATAAATAGACAAAGTTCCCTGGGGTCAGGGAGTCCAGAACTGGAGGGCCTAGGTTTAGGGTGAGAGGGGAAAGATATAATAGAGACCTAAGGGGCAACTTTTTTCCACACAGAGGGTAGAACGTGTATGGAATGAGCTACCAGAGGAAGTGGTGGAAGCTGGTACAATTGCAACATTCAGAAGGCAATTGGATGGGTATATGAAAGGAAGGGTTTGGAGGGATATGGGCTGGGTGCTGGCAGGTTGGACTAGATTGGGTTGGGATATCTGGTCAGCATGGACAGATTGGACTAAAGGGTCTGTTTCCATGCTATACATCTCTATGACTCTATATGCTGCATCTGCACAGTAACTTTTGATTGTCACACATCTCTAATCATTTTGATATGATGTTTTATTTTTTATTCTTCCTGCTAAAAGGGAAACACTTCATGTTTTCCTACATTATACTCCATTTGCAACATCTTTGCCCACCGACTTAAACCATCTTTCTCTTTTTATAGCCCCCTTATGTCTTCCTTGAAAATTACTTTCCAATTTTATGTCATCAGCAACTTTGGTAACTGTGTCTTCTACTGCTTCATCTACGTCATTGATGTAAATTGTAAATCATTCAAATGCCAGAATTGACCCTGAGGCACGCCACTTGTTACATCATGAGAACCTGAAAAAAAAACACATTTGTGCTGACTCTCTGTTTACTATTAGCCAGCTAATTTTCTGTCCATGTCAATATGCTAACCCCTGTACCATGAGCTCCTATGTTCTACAATAAATATTAATGTGACACTTTATCAAATGCCTCTGGAAATATAAGAAAAAGTACATCCACCATTTCCCCATTATCCAAACACTCATATTATTTCTGAAATAATTCTAACAAATTGGTGAAATATGTTCTCTCCCTTCACAAGACCGTACTGGCTCTATTTGACTACTTCAAAACCTACATTTTCATGCCACAAATTCCTTAATCATAATTGTTAACATTTTACTTATGATAGATAGTAAGTTAACTGCTCTGTATTTCTTTCTTTTTGAATAAAAGATTTATATTTTCTAACCCAGTCATAGAGTCAAAAGTTGTGGTGCTGGAAAAGCACAGCTGGTCAGGCAGCATCCAAGGAGCAGGAGACAATAGACAATAGACAATAGGTGCAGGAGTAGGCCATTCAGCCCTTCGAGCCTGCACCACCATTCAGTATTGTCATTCCTAATCAGTATCCGCTTCCTGCCTTATCTCAATAACCCTTGATTCCACTATCTTTGAGAGCTCTATCCAACTCTTTCTTAAATGAATCCAGTCTGGGCCTCCACTGCCCTCTTGGGTAGAGCATTCCACACAGCCACCACTCTCTGGGTGAAGAAGTTTCTCCTCATCTCTGTCCTAAATGGTCTACCCCGTATTTTTAAGCTGTGTCCTCTGGTTCGGCACTCACCCATCAGCGGAAACATGTTTCCTGCTGCCAGAGTGTCCAATCCTTTCATAATCTGATACGTCTCAATCATATCCCCTCTCAGTCTTGTAAACTCAAAGGTATACAAGCCCAGTCACTTCAGTCTTTCAGTGTAAGGTAATCCCTCCATTCCAGGAATTGACCTTGTGAACCTATGCTGCACTCCCTCAATAGCCAGAATGTCTTTCCTCAAATTTGGTGACCAGAACTGCACACAGTACTCCAGGTGTGGTCTCACCAGGGCCCTGTACAGCTGCAGAAGCACCTATTTGCTTCTGTACTCAACCCTCTTGTTATGAAGGCCAGCAAGCCATTAGCTTTCTTCACTACTTGCTGTACCTGCATGCTTGCCTTCATTGACTGGTGTACAAGAACACCCAGATCTCTCTGTATTTCCCCTTTACCTAAATTAATTCCATTGAGGTAGTAATCTGCCTTCCTGTTCTTGCCACCAAAGTGGATAACCATACATTTATCCACATTAAACTGCATCTGCCATGCATCTGCCCACTCACCTAACTTGTCCAGGTCACCCTGTAATCTCCTAACATCCTCATCACATTTCACCCTGCCACCCAGCTTTGTATCATCAGCAAATTTGCTAATGCTATCGCTGATACCATCTTCTATATCATTAACATATATTGTAAAAAGCTGCGGTCCCACACGGATCATTGCGGTACCCCACTGGTCACTGCCTGCCATTCCGAAATGGAGCCGTTTATCACTACCCTTTGTTTCCTATCAGCCAACCAATTTTCAATCCAATCTTGTACTTTGCCCCCAATACCATGCGCCCTAAGGTTACTCACTAACCTCCTATGTGGAACTTTATCAAAAGCTTTCTGAAAGTCCAGGTACATTACATCTACTGGATCTCCCTTATCCATCTTCAGAGTTACATCCTCAAAAAACTCCAGAAGATTAGTCAAGCACGATTTCCCCTTCATAAATTCATGCTGACTCTGTCCTATCCTGTTACTACTATCCAGATGTGCCATAATCTCATCCTTTATCATAGACTCCAGCATCTTTCCCACCACTGAGGTCAGACTAACTGGTCTATAATTTCCTGCTTTCTCTCTCCCAGCTTTCTTAAAATGTGGTATAACATTAGCCGGTCTCCAATCCTCAGGTACCGATCCCGAATCTATCGAACTCTGGAAAATAATCACCAACACATCCACGATTTCCCGAGCCACCTCCTTCAGTACCCTGGGATGTAGACCATCAGGCCCCGGGGACTTATTAACCTTCAGACCTAACAGTCTCTCCAACACCAAATCCTGGCAAATACAGATTCCCTTAAGTTCAGGTCCTTCGGTCACTGCTACCTCAGGGTCTTCCCCAGTCTTGTGTCTTCCCCAGTGAATACAGATCGGAAGTACCCATTTAATTCTTCTGCCATTTCTTTGTTCCCTGTAATATATTCCCCTGTTTCTGTCTTCAAGAGCCCAATTTTAGTCCTTACAATTTTTTTGCCTTGCATATACTTGAAAAAGCTTTTACTATCCTCCTTTATATTATTGGCCAGTTTATCTTCGTATCTCATTTTTCCTCTGCGTATTTCCTTCTTAGTAATCCTCTGTTGTTCTTTAAAAGCTTCCCAGTCCTCTGTTTTCCCACTTATCTTTGCTATGTTATACTTTTTCTCTTTTAACTTTATATGTTTCTTAACTTCCCTCGTCAGCCACGGCCACCCATGCCTCCTCCTGGGATATTTCTTCCTTTTAAGAATGAATTGATCCTGCAAACTTCTGCATTATACACAGAAATATCTGCCATTGTTCCACCACGGTCATCCCTGCTAAGGTATTGCACCATTGAACTTTGGCCAGCTCCTCCCTCATAGCTCCATAGTTCCCTTTATTCAACAGAAGTACTTTCACTTCCGACTGTACCCTCTCCCTCTCAAACTGCAGATTGAAACTTAATGTATTATGGTCACTACTTCCCAATGGCTCCTTCACTTCGAGGTCTCTGACCAATTCTGGTTAATTACACAATACTAGATCCAGAATTGCCTTCTCCCTGGTCGGCTCCAGCACCAGCTGCTCTAAGAATCCATCTCTGATGCACTCCATAAAGTCTCTTTCTTGAGGTCCAATACCATCCTGATTCTCCCAGTCTACCTGCATGTTAACATTCCCCATAACAACTGTAGTAACATCTTTACCACAGGTCAATTTCACAAACGTGTCATCGACATATCTGACCCATCAAATCAACGGAACGCCCATGGGATCACCAATCTCGGGACTCATAGTAGAGGCAGTTATGCAAAGGTTAGAACAAACAGCCCTACCACAAATTCAACCCAAACTCTGGGTCAGATACATCGATGACTCTTTCGTAATCATCAAAAACACGGAAATAGAAAAACACACCGGATCATCAACGCCACACTCACAGGCATCCGATTCATGAGAGAAGTAGAAAAGGATAGCCAACTCCCATTCCTAGACGTGATAGTACAGAGAACACCGAACGGAGAATTCACCACAAGGGCACACAGGAAAACAACACACACAGACCAAGTCCTAAACTATGAAAGTAACCACCCCAACACACACAAACGAAGCTGCATCAGGACACTATTCAAAAGAGCTACAACACACTGCAGTACACCAGAACTGCGAAAAGAGGAAGAGGAACACCTATACAAGGTATTCGCCAAAAACGGATACCCGCGCAACTTTATCAACAGATGCCTAAGAGATAGACCACGGAACGAGGACATGCCACAACCAAAAGGACTAGCCACACTACCATACATCAGGAGCGTTTCAGAACTGACAGCCAGACTACTGCGACCCCTGGGACTCATAACGGCACACAAACCAACAGCCACGCTCAGACAACTTACTAGAACAAAGGAGCCAATATCCAACATGAGCAAAACTAATGTAGTTTATAAAATACCATGCAAGGACTGCACAAAACACTATATAGGACAAACAGGAAGACAGCTAACAATCCGCATACATGAACACCAACTAGCCACGAAACGACACGACCAGCTATCCCTAGTAGCCACACACTCAGACAACAAGCAACATGAATTCGACTGGGAAAACACTACTATCATAGGGCAAGCCAGACAGAGAACAGCCAGGGAATTCCTAGAGGCATGGCATTCATCCACAAACTCCATCAACAGACACATCGACCTGGACCCAATATACCAATCACTACAGCGGACAGCTGAAACTGACACCCGGAAGCGGCAAGAACAGACCACTATAAATGCCGGAAGAAACATCAAAGAAGCGCTTCGGGGGAGGCTCCAGAGCACTGATGATGTCTCCTAGCCAGGGGACGAAACGTTTGCAACAAAAACTTCCAGCTCGGCGAACAGAACCACTACAGCTCTTCATTTCTGATTAAGGGCTTAAGCTCAAAACATCGACTCTACTGCTCCTCAGATGCTGTCTGACCAGCCGTGCTTTTCCAGCGCCACACTTTTTGACTCTAATCTCCAGCATCTGAAGTCCTCACTTTCTCATGTCGGCCCGACCAAGTAATAATTGAAGTTTCCTTCCGCAAAGGACATTAGTGAACCAAAGGGGTGTTTCTAACAATCAACAATGGATTCATTTGAATTCATTAGACTCTTAATTCCAGAGTCTATTGAATTCAAATTATACCATCTGCCGTGGCAGGATTCAAACCTGGATTCCCAAAACATTCCCTGGATCTCTGGATTAACAGTCTACCGATAATACCAGTAGGCCATTGTCTCCCCTAAGGCTAGGCTAAGCTAAGCATGTTTGCAGACAGTGAGGGAGAAAATTCTGATGCCGATGATCATGACATGATGCTGAGTTGCAGCATCTAACATCAAGGCAACTGAGTTACCAGTCAAGAGCAACTGAAAATAACACACATCTCTTCAAATCGGTATACAATCACCAGGTCAGAATGAGTTGTCAAACCTCCAAAACGATTTATTGATGGTTGGATTCTCAATCTTCTTAATTTACATTTTTATTGTTTGTTGGTAACCTCAGTCAATGCAGAAGTTGAACCTGTGTTGTTGGTGCCCCTCTCCCCCCGCACCCGCCTCCCCCCCCACAACCCCCCCGCGCCCCCCACCCCCTTGCCCCCCATTGTCAATCAGCCATCCAGGAGAAAGTGAGGACTACAGATACTGGAAGTCAGAGTCAAAACGTGTGGTGCCGGAATCATCTTCCTGTTAAAGAGCTTATGGTCAAAACATCAACTCTCCTGCTCCTCAGATGCTGCCTGACCGGCTGTGCTTTTCCAGCATCACTCTCTTTAAAACCAACCATCCAGCCAACTGAGCCAAAAGGAAACGGTGGTGGTGGTGGATAAGCAGGAATATCATAGGGGATAGTGGAGGAGCTGATCATCACAGGAGGAGACTGAAGAGAAACAGAAGGAACATCGGTGAAAAGGGAGAAGGCTAGGAGAGGTGGGGAGGGTATATAATGTAGAGGAGGAGGGTGAGTGTGAACAAATCAAAGGAAACATTAATGGCCGCATCTTTCTCTTAACTGGCTCATACAGAGGGCTAGCAGAGAATGTGCACTATAATGGGAAGGGTTCAAGATCTCTTCCTACACAACGCAATTATACCCAACAGAAACAGAAATTGAAGAATATGATTGCACAAGGCCTCATTTGAAGGCTTGGCAATGAAGGGAAGCTTTAGCTACAGATTAAAAGTGAATGAACAATTCCGTGTCTCAAACATAATTTCTCTCAGAGAGAAGCACTTGGGTGCACCAACAATGACAATGGTGGTGGAGCTGGTGGGAAGCAGAGAGTATTCCACATACAGCTATGCAGGAGCATTCACAGGTACATGTATCTGGAAGTTAAGGGCATAGGGATCAGGCTGTTCTGCCACCTGCGGAATTCTAAAAGCAAAGGAATGTGGATGCTGGAAATCTGAAACAAGAACAAAATTTGCCAGAGAAACTCAGCAGGTCAGACAGCTTCTGTGGAGAGAAAGCAGAGTCAACATTTCAGGACCAGTGATCCTTCTTCAGAACTCATTGTTGCTAGGAAAAGATGGGATATACACTGAAGACAGGGATTGGGAGAACAGAGTGAACAACAGGTGGAGATGGAGCCCACACAAAGAGAGAACACTTGTTGGGCAGACAAAGGAATGGATACTGTTGAGCCTGGGTGAAAGAAAAGTAGCTTATGGGGACCATTAGTGAGTGACAATGGGTTAGCTGCGATGAAAGGAGCCCAAGGTCATCTGGAAACTCTGGTCAGCATCCCATTTCCATTTGGGGTCCCTGCAGTTGTCAGGACTCGATATCAAGTTCAATATTTTTCTGGCCTGAGCACCTTCATTCATGTCATCCCTCCCACTGGGCCTGACCTTGTCAAAACAGTGTTGGGGCATACATAATGGTAAATTCATTGCTTTTGGATCCAATATTCTATCATAATAACAATCTAACTGTTTGAACATAGGACAGAAAACATTTCTTCTGGTATGCACTATCACAAATTTCCATATGTACCAGTTAAGTAAATGATTCATTGTAGGAACAAAACATTGAAAATGATTTGACATAAACCACTGAAAAGTGCACCGTCAAGACTACAACAATGTCTCATAAAAGTTCAGGGATATAACTTGATATTTGTTACAATCTGGGCTACTTCAGACACAATGAGAGATGTAACAACGCCAAATTAGACAATTGCTGTTTGGCTGCACTTACAAAAAAATTACATAAGAAAACATCATCAATATCAATCCAGATGAATATTGGTCAACAGTAAGAAAAAAGACAATGAATGATTCACAACTGAGGGCATTTTGGAAAGTTATTATCAAAGTCCGGCCTGATGGGATACAAAACGTGCCAGATGTGCTCCGAGGGATTTAGCCAGACAAGGATGAGCCAGGGACCCTCAAGAGGCATGCTTTTCAAACATAAACAGATGCTTGTAGCTGAAGCTCTTTAGTAAACTCTATTGCCTCATTATACCAGGGGCATATGGGCATAGGGTGAAAAAGGCCCCTGTTCAGTTCACTGTGTATTGCTCAGTTCACAACAGAAAAATCGAGAAGACTGTGAGGGTGTATCAGGCATGTCAAAGTCAGCCACCACATCAACAGAAAAAAAAATTTCTCTACCCTCACAAGATTTCAATATATCTTTGGTTGAAGCTTGTAACAGATTTACTTACCATCCACGGTGACAATTTTCTCCAAGTCACTGAGTAATATTCCAATTTTCCAACCACCAGACATTGGAAGGATTACTCACTACACCCATGGTAATCACCATAAGTATAAAGTGCATTGTGTACCTGGAGAAAATATCTGAAATTGGATCATACTGCACTGATAAATATTTTATGGACCTAGGATACCTTGGATGTGTACTACATGGGGTCTAAATCATGTGACAGCCTCACCACATTATCCCAGACCCAATATTTTTGCTGAATGAAATGGTTCATACTATTCAGCCATCCGTCATGAAATGAGCAACTGGACACCATCTCCATATTGCCATGTCACACTTCATAACAATACGCCTAGGTATGGGCTTTCTATTACCAGCAACAAACACATTAAAAAGCAAGTCAGGACACATTTGCCAAGTCACGAAGAGTCCAATTTCCTGTAAATATGGGATAAACATCTTGAACATTCAGGCAGAATAAAAACAGCACTCATTTGACATCTGGGTGTGGAATTATCTAGTTTGTGAGAGTGGTAAAAGGTTTGAATCATACATCCCATCCAGGGAACATGGTCACCCACAGAAGTACTCAGAAAGTGCAGTGAGCCTTAAACCCAATATCTAATGGAACAATGAGAAAGAGGAATAGAAAATAATTTGGGGAATTGTACAACATTCTAACATTGAGCATTCTGACGGTGCACAGAGCACCACCAGAGGTAAACTCAGGGAATGAAAATGTTGAACGCAACCATGAAAATAATCTCCTCTTTAACAAAAGGAAAGTCACCAAAATATCAGTGAGCCAAGAACAGTCAGTTGATAAATCTAGATCACAGGACAGAAAGAAGATCATGAGATCTGGAAGGATTATTAAATTATTGATTCATTATACAACCACTTAAAGTCTTAAACAGTTCAATTCTTAAACTCCTAAGCACAGTGACCTATTTTTGGAGTGATAGTTCTCACAACCAGTCTGAGATATATTTATTTTCATTCATGTATGTTATAGGAATATAGTAATATCATTTTAAGAAGAACATGCTGATGAGCATATAACCTTGATATAATACATGTCACTGACAGCTATAGACTTGTTCAGTGTGCAGTACATATTGCAAAGGGAGAGCAGCTATGCTTCCCTGTAACAACTAACCGCGATAACGAATGTGTCTGCTGAGCAATTTTATGACATAATAAACTGAACCGTGGTCCTGTTTCCCAGTCCTATTGTAAGAGTGGATAATCTGAGAATAAACTCAGAATCACAGCAAGATATCAATATGACATGATCACTGCACAACATTAAACAACTGCAAAAAGAAAGGACCAGAACACTAATGCCTTCTTTATTTTTTCATCCTGTGAATTTGATCACCTTTTACAGTTACTGAGTACATGTGAAAACAGCTGATATCACTGAAATACAACCTACCTGTGTCACACATAGAAGGCCAAGCAGATAAAATAACGAACAAACACCAGCTGTCAGAAGAAGGCGCTTTGATTGGACCAATGTAGGGAACTGGTCTTGCAGGGCTGTCATAACTGTTTCTAATGGAAGAAAATGTCAAATGAAGACATTAATTAATAACTTGCACAATGACAGGACAAAACACCACTGGACACACCAAAGCCCTGGAGTAAAAGGTTTCTGCATCCATTTTTCTGGCTCTGAGATATGTATTTTTCCCCCAGTTGTATTTTTCCTGTTGCTCTGATGCAGAGGAAAACTGCATCATCGTTATCCTCAAATATCACGTAGGGTGTTTCAACATGAGTGAGTTTCAACATGAGTGAATAAGTTTGCTGACCATCCTGCCCCCTGTAAGGCAGGTAAATAAAAATCCCCATTTCTTGAACAGCAAGATCTGTCTCAACAAAAAGATAAATTCTAGGCATGAGAGCAAAGAAAAGATATAGAACATTAACATCTGAGATTGAAAATCACCACAATAGCTATTGGGCAGAGGAACATAGATATTAGGAGCGAGTGGACAATTCAGCCCTTCAAACCCACTCTACCATTCGTCACATTCATGGCTGTTCTTATTATGGTCGTAATTCCTGCCTGTTTCCCACAGCCCTTTGTCCCATTTTTCATCAAAACATATCTATTTCTTTCTTGAATTTGTTGATTGATTCTGCCTCTTCTGCACTCTGGGGCAGTGAGATCCACAGATTCACAACCCTGCCAGAGAAATAGTTTCTCCTCACCCCAGTTTTGAACCTACTTCCTCTCAGGCTATATCTATGACCTCTTGTTCAAGACTGTCCGACAAGGAGGAATATCTGTTCCACATCTACCTTATCAATTCCCTTGAGCATTTTATGTGTGTCAATCAGATCATCCCTCATTCTTCTGATCTCCAGCGAGTACAAGTCCAACGTATTCAATTGTTCCTCATATGACAGCCCTTTCATCCCTTGAATCAACCTGGAGAACCTCCTCGGAACTGCTTTTAATGCCACCACATCCTTCCTCAAGTAAAGAAACCAGAACTGGATACAATACTCCAAGTATGGTCTCAACATCATCTCATACAATTGTGACAACATTACTTTTATAAACCAGTTCTTTTGCAATAAATGCCAAGATTCCACTTGCCTTTCTTATTAGATGCAGCCCCTACATCCCCACTTTCTGTGATTCATACACAAGGACACCCAGATCCCTCTACACTGAGGCACTTTGAATCTGCTTCTGATTTAATTAATAATTTGCTCTTTCATTATTCTTGCCAAAATATGTAACCTCGTACCTATCCACGTTAAATTCCATCTGCCAGATTCTAGTTCATTCTCTAGCTGTGAATTTTGTTTTGTTACATTCTGTCCCTCCCGGCAGCTCATTGATATAGATTGTCAACAGTTGATGTCAGAGGATTGAACCCTATGCTACCCCAATAGTTACAGTTCCGCAGAAGGACCCATTTATCCCACCCCTCTGCTTTCTGTCAGTCAACCAATCCTCTATCCGAACCAATACTCTACCCCAAACACCCTCCGGTCTAACCTTTTGTATCAGTCTTAATGTAGCACCTTATCAATGTCTTCTAGAGGTCTAGATATAACACATCCACTGTGTCCCCATTATCCAACTTGATAGTTACATCCTCAGAAATTCCAACAATTTTGTCAAGTTCAACTTGTCCTGTATGAAACCATGCTGCCACTGGGGAATTGAGCTTTGTTGTTCCAAGTGGTCAGTTCTCTCCCTTATTATTGACTCCAGCAACTTCCTCATGACTGAGGTCAAACTAATTGATCTACAATTTTCCACATTTTGCCTATCTCTTTTTTCAAATACAGGCTTCACATTAAAGTGTTTCCAAATCACTGGCACCTTTCCAGAATCGAGGAAATTTTGGAATGTAGTAACTAATATATCCACTATCTCTGCTGCCTTAGGGTGCAAGTCATCTGGTCCTGGGGACTAATCTGCCTTTAATCCCATCAGTTTACTTAATACCTTTTCCCTAGTAATTTCACCAAGTTCCTCTATAGTAACTGCAGATTTTGGGAAGAAATTATAATCTTCCACTGCAAAAAGACACAAAATATTGGTTTAGTGCCTCTGCCATTTCTGAGTTTCCCATAATTACCTCACCATTTCCACCCTCTAAAGGGCCACCATTTACTTTCACGACTCTCTTCCTTTTTATATACTTATAGAAGCTTTTGGTGTCAGAGCTTATGGTTTTTGCTAGTTTCCTTTTCTTGATCTCCTGATTCTCCAGAATGTCTCAAACATTTGCAGTATGATATGCCCTAGTTTTTGTCTTTATGTTATCCTCGACCTCCTTGTTAAGCCATGGATTATCTTTTACCTTTCTATAATTCCTTTCCCTCTCAGGAATATATTTTAATTGACAGATATTTAGTAACTCATTGAGTATTTGCCACCATTTTTCAAATGTCCTGCTCCTTTAATATTTTTCCTCAGTCCCCCAGGGCCAACTGCTTTCTCAGGCCTGTATAATGACTTTTGGCCAACATTAAAACTCCTGTATATGACTCTGTCTTCACTCTTGCCATCTGAATTTGAAACTATAGAAGGTTGTGATCACACCTTCCAAGATGATCCTTAACTGCATGATCATTTATTAATCCTTCCTCATTACACAATACCAAATGTGAAGTAGCCAGTTGATTCCATGACACGTTGTCATAAGAAAGAATCCCTCATACACTCTATGAATCTTCCTTCAATACTACCCTTGCCAAGTTGATGAATCCAATCAATATGTACAAATCACCCATAATTTCTGTTGTGGCTGGCTCATAAGCCCTCATTACTGCCTCATTTATACTCAGCCCTACTTTGGAAGTACTGTTTGAGAGTCTGTAAATTATTCCTACCAAGGGGTTTCTTCCCTTGCCTTTTATTTCCACTCAGATTGATTCAACATCTTGGTTCGTAGTGCCAATATCATTTCTTAATGCACCTTGATATCTCCCTTAACCAATAAAATAGCTCCACCTCCTCTTCCTACTTGCCTATCCCTTTGGAATACTCATTACCCTAGGACATTTCACTCCCAGTACTGATCTTCCTGCAACCACATTTCCATAATCTTCACCAGGTGGTGTGACTGGTCTCTATTTGTGTTGTCAGCTCATCAACTTAACTCTGAATGCTGCATGCTTTTGCTAATAAGTTCTACTGGTTTGTCTTTCTCTTTTAATATTTGCTCATACACTCTCCATCCTCACTTACTAATTCCTAATAACACTGAACCTCATCTCTCTCATTTACTCCAACTCACATTTTGATCTTCTATGATGCCTTCTCTCAACATCGCTGTTAGTGCAAATTGTATTGTGAAATCATTTGGATGTTGATGCAACTTTTCCCCAATTTTTATTTTGATGCAGGTGCTAATCATTTAAGACAAATAGCTGCATTCTTCTTTCAGACAATAAGGGAACAATTGCTACAAAGAAATGTTGTGTGTTTGTCCACTAACATCACCAACAGCACTTTTTGCCCAACACTGTCATAATTTCTTCAAAAGAAATGATTTTTTTAAGTGATGCAATGCCATTTTTACCTAAACCTGCAAACTGTGTGTCAACTCCCAAAGTGCGCAGCATGAAGAAAAATGAAACAGACCATAATGGTGCCCACGGTAACTGTGCAAGGGCCTCTGGGTAGGCAATGAAGACCAAACCGAAACCTGAACAGTGAATAGAATTGAAATGACATAATGAGCGTTGCTATTAACTTGTTGTTGACATTCATTTCATTTCATTTATTACAGTTGCCAATATTAGCCACCATTTGCAAAACTATTCATGTCACCAAAGTTGTGCGGATATGTGTTTACAATAAAAAACATTAGTTATTATATATTTGTAATATTAATCACTTTCAATTCAGAAATTATAATATTTAGAAGCAGTGAACACTGAGTTCAGAGTGACATTTGCAATCTAAGCAAAAAAAGAATCTCTCTGATATATTGGTGAAACTGGCATTTTAAAGCAGGGAATAATGTTGGAGAGTAGGGAATGGGGAGAAATAATTGAACGGATAATTTAGAGTGTTTCTTAAATGGTTGGGGATTATAAAGTGTAGTTGTACAAAGAGACCTCAGTCTCCTTGTTGCTAAGTCACTGAGGGTTAACATGTGTGTGCAGCAAGCTATTAGGAAGCCTCATGGAATGTCATCCTTTATTGCAAGAGGATTTGAGTACAGGGATAGTGAAGTCTTGTTTCAGTTGTATAGCAGCTTGGTTAGGCCACACCTGGAAACTGTGCACAGTTTGGTCACTTTTTCTAAGGAAAAATGTCATTGAATAGAGGGAGTGCAACAAATGTTCAGCAGACTTGCTCCTGGAATGGTTGAACTGTCCTATGAAGAAAGATTGGGAAAACAGGGCCTTATTCTCTAGAGTTTCGTAGAATGAGAGGCAATTGCATTGAAACTTACAACGTAGTTAAAGAGAACAACAGAGTAGCTGCAGGTAAGATATTTCCTCTGTCTGCAGAATCTAAAACCAGCGGCCATAATTTAAAACTAAGGGGGATGCCACTGACGGCCAAGCTGACAAGAAATTAGTTTATTCAGAGTGTTGTGAAACATTGGAATTGTCCAGCACAGAGGGCTGTGGAGGTCAAGATTTGAGTAGATTTAAGGTTGAGATTGATATATTTCTGATTCTCAGTGGTGTTCAAGGTCAGGGAATGGAATGAGTAAAAAACATTGAAATGTTTGATCCTTCATTATGACATGGAGTAGTGAGGCAAACTACTCAGACTGAGTGGCTTACCCCTGTTCCTATGTCCCTGCCTCCATTCAGGCTGTCAAACCACTCAGTGCTCAGACTACTGGAGTAATCAGAATGTGTGAACTGTGTTTTATTGTAACTTTACCTGGTCATTAATTACTTATCACAGCATCATCAACCGATACAAGTGGCTTAGCACAGAACATTTCCATGTCTCTTGCTTGATTAGATTAGATTAGATTATTTACAGTGTGGAACCAGGCCCTTTGGCCCAACAAGTCCACACCGACCCTCCAAACAGCAACCCATCCAGACCCATTCCCCTACATTTACCCCTTCACCTAATACTACGGGCAATTTAACATGGCCAATTCACCTAACTGGCATATTTGTGTACTGTGGGAGGAAACTGGTGCACCCAGAAGAAACCCACTCAGACATGGGGAGAACTTGCAAACTCCACACAGACAGTTGCCCGAGGTGGGAATCTAACCCGGGTCTCTGGTACTGTGAGGCAGCAGTGCTAACCACTGTGCCACCCCTTGAGGTTACCACAAATATATAACTCAGGACCTCCTAAATAACAGCTCTGTTTCTTCATCATTTTGTGATTTTCCATCATCCTTGAAAACCAACTGCTTTTATTTCACTGAGAATTTGTCATGGTCTGACCTGCTTATATCTTCAGCGTTACATTTGGAAGTGGCAAAACATTATGCTGACATCTCTATAGTTATTCCACAAGGGCATCATGTTTGTTACTGGCAATATCAGTCCTCTGTCTGTTGGCCATTGATAAGAGGCATGCTGCCATTGCACCCAAATTGGTGCTTCAGTGCAAATTGCTATTATTCAATGCAAATGATTTTTTAAAATTAAGGATAACAATTAAATATTACAACTTGTGTTAGTGCATCATGAGTTGCAAATCACAGATCATGGCTAAACAATTATAGTGCTGAAGCTTTAATTCATATCTGACCAGTGCTTTGCATGATGTTTAGATCCATCAAATATTATAGATAGATAGCCATCACAAACCTGCGTCCCTTCTGGTGCTGGATAGCCTGACAAGTTGTCTGCATGAAGACAATGCCTCTCAATTCTGGAAACTCAAGTATCTCCAAATAATCCTGCACCACTTTCCAGTCAGGTATCAAATCTCTTTATATTAAACATTTTTAAAAATGTACTACTGTCAAATTGAATATTTGAGCACATAACATGATCAGTAACTAATCGTCAATAAATAAAAACTGTCTCTGATTCACCTAAAAGCACAATATTATAGAATTCATTCAAAATTTTCTTCTTAAATATAAAATGTGGCTCATATGAAATGTAATTCTAAGGTAAATAACAAATCTTACAGTGAATTATAATGTTAACTGAGTGCTTTTGAGATTTACTATTCTGTGATTATTTCAAAAGCTCACTTTTAAGAGCTAGGGTTCAACCCCAGGCATACCATTGCATTATTCAGCTCCAATCCCTGTCCAGTATAAACCAAACATCATAGCAATGTGTCTTCAGAGCCTGGTTATCAGTTTGGATCTGAGGATTGATTATTGTGTCTGGACACTGGAATCACTGGAATGTTGGGTTGAATCACTTCAGAGAGAACATTAAAGCTGTCTGACCCTTGACAATTTTAACAGCTCTAGTTTACCTGACTTGGCAACCTCTGAAACAGGCTTATCTTGTATGTGAGCCATGTGTCCCAGGATGGAGAAGATGACAAATCCTGCAAACACATTCGTAGCACAATTGACAACACAGACAATGGTGGTATCTCTGTAGCAGTTATTGTGGAACTTGTTGTAAGACGACAATGCTACTAAAGTGCCCCAACCCACTGAGATAGAAAAGAAAATTTGAGTCGCAGCATCTTTCCAGACCTGGTAAATACAAAATAGAATAGATGTCTGGAGGGAAATGAAACACAAACATGTACAACAGATTAACAACATTAATTGTGAAGATAATGAGAACTCGTGTGGTTAATCCATGGTGAACTGAGCAAAGTAGCTCCCTCTGGTCAACAGTAACTCTTCTTAAACAGAACAGTCATCACTACTGTCGATTATTTACAGTTAAATTTCCTCTGGGATATCTGACACAGGTCTTTCTGGTATAATGCATGTTTCATTAAAACAAATTACCTGTACCGTGATTGACGATTGGGGACGCTTTTCTAAAGTGCAAAAATTCAAAAAGTGTGTTGGCTAGAACATGATTACATCGGCAACACTGTAAGTGCTCCTTGTATTGCGTGATTCTTGCATAGCGCAGGGTCACACGGAACGTGACTATTGCACTATCGAAGACGTGACTGTATACTCTTTCACCAGCCATGGTTTTCAGTGACTGACTCACTTGCAGTATTGTACTGACCATAGTTAATTCCATTCTTTTCGTGAAAGTAACAACAAAGAACACCTTTTACCATAAATAATGATCACTTTCATATTGTAATAATATCACAGTAGCTTAATATCAACAGGAACCAGTAAAATTACACTGTAATTTCTAGGATTATGTAAACAATGGTTAAATGATTTAAATGGAAATCAAAATCCAATTCCTGTCAGAAAAATTAAGCAATAAATAGTGTTCACCATTGTCTATTCACAAAGACTGCTGTATCTTTGGACTGAATACAAAATTCCAGCCATCATTATCCAGTATGTATGAGGACACTGTCAGCTTCACAAATGTGGCATTGCCTAGTCTGCCTATTTGCATTCACTGGGCTCCATGATGTTTCTGTCCTTATGCTGTTGACTGAATCACCTCGGAGATTTGTTTCAAGAAACATGACATTGAAATAGCCTTTTAATGACATGCCAAGCATTTACTTACTGCCAGTCACAATTTCTGGCACTTAAACTACCTACTGGAAGAATGGAATCACAGCTTGGAAGTCACCCACTCAAACTTACACTTCCTTTTCTGTCTCAGTCCTTGCATTGTTATATTCCAAGTACGATAATCTGACTGGTTCAAGATATAATCAGTTGCTTTCCAATGTTCACTCCAATGTAGATTTCAGATATAGACAATGTTCTTTCATTTCCATCTCCCACTTCCAGGTACTTGCAGCACCAAATAACATTGACATAGAATGGATAAGGACAAGGCTCATCAAGAGTGGCTCTTTCTATTGCCCTGATACAGCAAAATGTGGGTCAGTATTTGCTTTGTAGATCAATGAGGTATTTCACCTGAAACTCCGAAATCATTTCCAAGATTTCAGAAAGGAGGAGGCATGAAGGAAGAATTCTATTGCATCCCAATCCCTATCATAATTCCTCATCAATTTTGATCCTCTCGTCCATCATAGCTGATGCCCTGACCTTCTTTCCTGTTAATGGCAGGATGATATAGACCTTAAACTGACTCTTTGAATTCATCACAAGCTTTGTTAAAAATTTCCAAGAATTGAATTAAGGACTCAAAAGCAATACACTGATTTTAAATCAATGATGAAAGTGAGGACTGCAGATGCTGCAGATCAGAGCTGAAAATGTGTTGCTGGAAAAGTGCAGCAGGTCAGGCAGCATCCAAGGAGCAGGAGAATCGACGATTCGGGCATGAGCCCTTCTTCAGGAACGTCAATTCTCCTGCTCCTTGGATGCTGCCTGACCTGCTGCGCTTTTTCAGCAAAACACTTTCAGTTTAAATCAATGATGACAAGCTAACAAAGTAAATGTGCTGAGGCACGAATCGATTCAACTAAAAATACTAATGAGGCTCAATCATTCATATTGCTGTATTTACCTCAGCATCAGCCAGTCTGGAGAAGTCTGACTGGCTTCCGATGTAGAATTCAATTCCTTTAGAAGCTTCCTCCAGGGTAACCCCTCGGATCAGGAGTATGGTCAGAACCACGTAAGGGAATGTCGCAGTGAAATAAACCACCTGAGCATGGAGAGCACCTTGTTAGATTTTCCTGTATTACTGGTACAACAGAAGAAAATAAAACCTTGAAGCAGCACAAGGCCATGTGGCCCCACCATGCAATAAGATTCTACCTGATCACCCTGACACTTGCCCTCTCCAGAACCTTTGACTCTCTTGTACATCAACAATTTGTCAAACTCTGCCTTGAATATATTCAATGAACTGACCTCTACTGCTTTCGGAGGAAGAGTATTTGAAAGATTAAAAATTCCACTTCATCTCTACCTCATTTGGAGAACTTTATTTTGTAACTGTGCTCCCTGTTCGAGATTCTCTGAGAAGGTCAAGCTTTCTAAGACCATTCGAAATCTTTGAAGATCATTTCTCGGTCTCCTAAATTCCTGTGAGTACAGGCTCAAACTTATATTTTCAAAAGAATTAATACAAAGATGTTCACTGAACTTTCTCCAATACAAATATACCCCCTAACTAAGGAGACCAAAACAGTAGCTGCTGTACCTTTGTAGCAAGTTTTGCCTACTTTTATACATCATTCGCCTTGGAATAAAGACAATATTATCCAACCAAATGGCAAATTAAATGGATTCTCATCAATGCATCGAAGGGAACAGATGACAAACTGAAGAGGAATAGTAACATGGAGGATGTACGCAAGGATTGCGTTTTCATCTAGTTCACAGGGTTTGCATGTTGAGACTTTGTTTTGTGATACCTTGTTATAATGTGCTTATTTAAACACTGCTAAACCTATAGACATGAGGATCTCAAATTTGAATTTAGGCAACAAAATATGAAGATTTTTATTACAACAAAATGGTTTCTCGATTTAAAAGAATACTACAAAATGGCCTGTGAATCATACTGCTGAACATAGTGCTGATTTGCAGAATTAACTTGCAGTTGAAAGATGAGGACAATAGAGTTTTCATAAGATAAACACTGATACATTAATTGACCATTTGAACAAACGTTGAACTAATACATGGCATGACAATTTACGTAAATTAGATATCCTTCTTAAAGGAAATACCATTGGATTAGCCTGTCTTCAATCATATCACCATATTACAATTGATTGGACATTTTTTTGTAGTTAAGAACCCTTTCCCAGAAAATATCATTAGATTAATTCGCTGTAAATCATATGTGATTGTTCTTTCTTGTAATTAAGACTGTACTATTTCTTTAAAAACATGTAAATAATATGTAATTTTCAAATGTAATTGTGCAACTTTTCCCCAGAACACAGAAGCTTCAATCTCTGTGTTGCTGGATAGAATTGCATCAAGGTACGTTAACTGAATCAACTAATGACCCTTGTTTTTTGAATAGAGCGCATTTGTCGATTCCTTTGACCGATCTCGAACCCTTCTTAAGGGGACACAGGTCTTCAGACATAATAACAGAAATTACACAATGAAAAGAATCAGTTAAAGGTAATTCTTAGGTGAAAATGTGTTGCTGGTTAAAGCACAGCAGGTCAGGCAGCATCCAAGGAACAGGAAATTCGGCGTTTCGGGCCAGAGCCCTTCATCAGGAATGAGGAGAGGGTGCCAGGCAGGCTAAGATAAAAGGTAGGGAGGAGGGACTTGGGGGAGGGGCGATGGAGATGTGATAGGTGGAAGGAGGTCAAGGTGAGGGTGATAGGCCGGAGTGGGGTGGGGGCGGAGAGGTCAGGAAGAAGATTGCAGCTTAGGAGGGCAGTGCTGAGTTCGAGGGAATCGACTGAGACAAGGTGGGGGGAGGGGAAATGAGGAAACTGGAGAAATCTGAGTTCATCCCTTGTGGTTGGAGGGTTCCCAGGCGGAAGATGAGGCGCTCTTCCTCCAACCGTCGTGTTGTTATGTTCTGGCGATGGAGGAGTCCAAGGACCTGCATGTCCTCGGTGGAGTGGGAGGGAGAGTTAAAGTGTTGAGCCACGGGGTGATTGGGTTGGTTGTTCCGGGCGTCCCAGAGGTGTTCCCTGAAGTGTTCCGCAAGTAGGCGGCCCATCTCCCCAATATAGAGGAGGCCACATCGGGTGCAGCGGATGCAATAGATGATGTGTGTGGAGGTACAGGTGAATTTGTGGCGGATATGGAAGGATCCCTTGGGGCCTTGGAGAGAAGTAAGGGAGGAGGTGTGGGCGCAAGTTTTGCATTTCCTGCGGTTGCAGGGGAAGGTGCCGGGGTGGAGGTTGGGTTGGTGGGGGGTGTGGACCTGACGAGGGAGTCACGAAGGGAGTGGTCTTTGCGGAACGCTGATAGGGGAGGGGAGGGAAATATATCCCTGGTGGTGGGGTCCGTTTGGAGGTGGCGGAAATGACAGCGGATGATACGCTGTATACGGAGGTTGGTGGGGTGGTAGGTGAGAACCAGCGGGTTTCTGTCTTGGTGGCGGTTGGAGGGGCGGGGTTCAAGGGCAGAGGAGCGGAAAGTGGAGAAGATGCAGTGGAGGGCATCGTCGATCACGTCTGGGGGGAGTCTACGGTCCTTGAAGAAGGAGGCCATCTGGGCTGTATGGTATTGGAACTGGTCCTCCTGGGAGCAGATGCGGCGGAGTTGAAGGAATTGGGAATATGGGATGGCGTTTTTACAGGGGGCAGGGTGGGAGGAGGTGTAGTCCAGGTAGCTGTGGGAGTCAGTCGGTTTATAGTAGATGTCTGTGTTGAGTCGGTCACCCGAGATAGAAATGGAAAGGTCTAGGAAGGGGAGGGAGGAGTCTGAGACAGTCCAGGTGAATTTGAGGTCGGGATGGAAGGTGTTGGTAAAGTTGATGAACTGTTCAACCTCCTCGTGGGAGCACGAGGCAGCGCCGATACAGTCATCGATGTAGCGGAGGAAAAGGTGGGGTGTGGTGCCAGTGTAGTTGCTGAAGATGGACTGTTCCACATATCCTACGAAGGGACAGGCATAGCTGGGGCCCATGCGGGTGCCCATGGCAACTCCTTTAGTTTGGAGGAAGTGGGAGGATTGGAAAGAGAAGTTATTCAGGGTGAGGACCAGTTCAGTCAGTCGAAGGAGGGTGTCAGTGGAAGGTTACTGGTTGGTGCGGCGGGAAAGGAAGAAGCGGAGGGCTTTGAGACCTTCGTGATGGGGGATGGAGGTGTACAAGGACTGGATGTCCATCGTGAAGATAAGGATCGTGAAGATAAGATTTCTCCAGTTTCCTCATTTCCCCTCCCCCCACTTTGTCTCAGTCGATTCCCTCGAACTCAGCACCGCCCTCCTAACCTGCAATCTTCTTCCTGACCTCTCCACCCCCACCCCACTCCGGCCTATCACCCTCACCTTGATCTCCTTCCACCTATCACATCTCCATCGCCCCAAGTCCCTCCTCCCTACCTTTTATCTTAGCCTGCCTGGCACACTCTCCTCATTCCTGATGAAGGGCTCTGGCCCGAAACGTCGAATTTCCTGTTCCTTGGATGCTGCCTGACCTGCTGTGCTATAACCAGCAACACATTTTCAGCTCTGATCTCCAGCACCTGCAAACCTCACTTTTCACTCAAAGGTAATTCTTACCCAAGAAGCTCACCTCCTCACTGGGTAGGTATACAAAAGACACAGCAAGTTGTTCCTGACGTCAAGTTGGACCTTATGAGATTTCTCACCTGATTCTGCATTAAATCTCACCTTAGCAAAGGCTGCTCATGTCACTAACAGATTCCACCCACAGCTGTTACAACATATTCCTTCAACATCAATAACTACTAAAGGCACATTACACTGGAATGTCACATGTTGTGATTCTTCTAACAGCCTTAAAGTTACATTTGCTCTTTGGTTTGGAACCTATCCAACAATACAACGGGGATGAAGGTCAGAGCTTTGTTAGTTAACCTCTGTTGTCCTCCAACCTATCACAGAATCTTCCTTTTACTCACCGAACCATATTCCCCATGTCCATTGTCTTAAGAAACCTCTTAAACTGCTATTTATTTCTCTCGGTCAGATGAAAGTCCATGGAAGTGAAAGATTAGCTCGGTTTGTCTTGACAGGTGCTTCATAAGCTGTTGAGCATTACCAGCATTTTATTGTTTTTACCTAATGATTGTTCCTCAGGTCTCAGTCCCATCCTCACGTCCAGACAAATCTCATTTCACTCAAATAAAATCCTGATCCTATTGTGTTCAATTCTTCCCCATCACCACCACCACTCCCCACACTCCCCCCCAATCCCCCCCAACCCCCGATCCTTCCACAGCCTTCCACAGCAATTGGAAATTCACCCAGAATTCCAGTGTCAGTGAGTGAACCCTTAGAATGAGGGACACATTGCAGGGGTTTGGGGAAGTTGCTGTTCTTTCCCTCAGGAGAACGTTCTTCAGATCTCCCTCAGGCCTGAAGTGTTGATGAATTATGAATCTCCCATTTCCCATAGAGACACTGTTAACATCAACCGGGAGATAAACCAGACACTTCACAAATTATTTATCGTTTCTCGCTTTACTGTTACTTTGTCACGAGTTTTAACTCTATTTATCACCAATCATTTACCTTTCCTGAAGATTTGATTCCTTTTGATAATGCTGTCCCAACCATTAGCCAGGCAAGAAGCAGACAGAGGGCTAAATACCAGATTACCTCCCCAGTCTCATCCATTGAACTGGAACGGCGTAAAACTGCTTTACTACAGAAAATAAGAACAAAAACATGTAGTAAGTAAGGACACTCTTCATTACACACAGATGTTTTTAGACATAGTGCATCAATGTATTTAACAAACAGAGTTGTGTAATATCTAAATTAATTTTTGATTTATAGAAGCTTTGATTCTTGCACTCAGAAATAAATGTGAAGTTTGATATTCTGTTTGACATTTTTTTCCTCGTGTGTATTGATATTTTTCAATGTAAAGCTTTGTTCAAACAAGTTGATGAGATTCCCTGCAGCTGATTTGATGTGAAAGAGTTTCTGACAATGTTTCACTGACTGCTTCACAATGCACTGTGAAACCTATCTGGTTTAGTCACTATGTCTTCCAATGAATTCAGCTCCTTCATCTTCCTACACATGGTATCTACCTCCAGACAGTTAATCTAAATCCAGTCCCAGGACTGTGTGTTAAAATAATAACTTATTACAATTAAAAGCAGAGAAATGAACATCAGTCACACATGATTCTAACCATTTCATGTTTAAGAATTCTGGTCATGAATATTATCTTTGAAGAGCAAGAAAACAAAGAAAAGTGCTTTGCTTTATAAATATTGTCAAAGTTACAATGCTTAGAAACCAGAGGAATATTAAATAGTAAAAGTTTCCTTTCCATGATGCCATTTTGTAACAAGTGTGCAATGTAAATAATACCTCAATCAAAATGAAACGACTTCTCTCTCATTAAACACATATAAACAAACTAACCAACCCAAGAGGAGTTACTGGCCCAGCTGTGTAGGTTATTGGTGCAGCTATCTGCAGCAAGGTACTTACTCCCAGTATTGCTCACTCGGGCCCTGGTAAGGATTGGAGATTTCTGATCCATTTGGACAAGATCCATTGTTTTCCTGCAGCTGTGTTATATTAATGATTTCAAAATATCTATCAGTCAGAGTGAGATTGCAGAGAGTCTCTGGAAAATATGTTTCAGTATTATACATCAATTTTGCATTCCATTTCAATATAACCAGGGTCACTGTTTCACTCTGACTGAATTAGTTAATCCTTTTGGTTACATGGGTAAGGTTATGCATAGATCAGAACACAGAGGTACAGTCTGTGCACTCACTCTCAGCACAGTCCTGCTGTGGTGCTCAATCTGCTTAATCTCTTGTTGGATAAAAGTCTGCATAAAAGTAATTAGAAAACCAAATTAAAATGGTACTGTATATAAAAAGTTACTTCAAAAGTATTCACTAGTAGTTATTGGAGAAGACTTTAAGGATTATAATGGGCTGGATTATCCAGGGAAGGAGAGTCTCACATACCTTGCTACACCACTCCTAGTTTTACAAAATGAATGAATGGAGCTCCACAGTTCTGAGCGGTAGATTCAACTCAGGGCTCTCTCAGAAATGGGGAGCCACATTTTCAATCTGACAGTGCTTTCACAGCACAGAGCCTGCCAGGGGAAAGCAAAACCTCTTTTCACAACTGCTGTCTTCTCACATTTTAATGTTCCTGACAGCTGCTGTCAAACAGGAAGTTCATAACAAAAATGTGTGTTAGGGTGCAGGGAAGGGAAGGTGCTAAACTGATGGGAAAAGGGTGCCAGCTAAATAGGGTGCATGTAGGTAGGGTGCAGATATGCAAATCAAGAGCTATGTAAAATTCCATGTGGATAGGAGCAGGGTGACAGGTTGCCAGGTGGATAAGGTGCCAGCTGAGGAGGTGTAGGGTGCCAAGTGGGTAAGATGCCATGGTGCAGGATACCAATGGAGTTTGCTAAATAGTCCAGCGTTGAGGGTAACTTGAGGATGATAGGAGAATTTTTGGGGGGAAGGGAGCAGTCTTGTTGGTCGGTTCCAGTAGCAATAACATTGGTGGAGGGGGATGGAGTCCAATGGTAACAGTGAATGGGAGGGTGGGGTCAAGTTTCATATCTGCAGAGAACTGGGGGTGATATCACATTTCCAGAGGAAGTTGGGGGCAGGGTGTCACAGCTGTGAAGTCATGTGCAGGGTTTTCAGAGCAGATTGTTAATTATTGATTGTACTGAAGCTTTCTTAGTGAGGTGGAGGATTTTCATAAAGAAGATCTCCTTCTCTAGCTTTGGTTACACACAAAAAGAATGCATTTATATTTAGTTTGTGATGCATTTAATTTTAAAAGCCTTTCATCTACTTGGTGACTGAAGCAGGATGCTGTTAAATAAGATAAGAGCACATGGCATTTGGGGCACAGTACTGGCATGGATAGAGGATTGGCTGCCTGGCAGAAGATAGAGAGTGGTGATAAAGGGGCTTTTTTGGGTATTGCAGCCGGTGACTAGTGGAGTTCTGCAGGTATCAGTGTTGGGACCTTCACATTATACATTAACAATCTGGATGAAGGAGCTAAGGGCATTGTTGCTAAGTTTGCAGATGAGACAAGCTAAGTGAAGGGACAGGTAGTGGTGAGGAAGTGAGGAGGTTATAGAAGGCTTACAGAGATTAAGAGAGTGGGCACAGATGTGGCAGATGGAATACAATGTGGAAAAGTGTGAGGAAGTGTACTTTGGTAGGAAGAATAGAAGCATAGACTATTTTCTAAATGGGGAAAGGCTTCAGAAATCTGAAGTACACATGGTCTTGAGAGTCTTGGTTCAGGATTCCCTTAAGGTTAAGATGCAAGTTTCATTGGCAGTTATGAAGGCAAATGCAACTCACTTCAAGAGAGCTAGAACTCAAGAACAGGGATGTACTGTAGAGTCTGTGTAAAGCTTTGGTCAGGACTCATTTGGAATATTGTGAGCAGTTTTGTGCCCTGTATCTAAGGAAGTATGTGCTGGCATTGGAAGAGATTCAGAGGAGGTTTACAAGAATGATCCGGGGATGAAGGGCTTATCACATGATGAGCAGTTGAGGACTCTGTGTCTTTCTTTGAGGGTGTATCTCAGTGAAATTTTAAGAATACTGACAGGCCTGGATAGAGTAGATGTGGAGAAGTTGTTTCCATGCATAGGAGAGGCCAGGATCCTAGGGCACAGTCTCAGAGTGGAGGGATAACCCTTTTGATCTGAGGTGAGGAGAAGCTTCTTCAGCCAGAGAGTGATGAATCTATGGAACTCATTGCTACAGAGGGCTGTGGAGGCCAAGTCATTGGGTGAATTTAAGGCAGAGATAAAATAGTTCTTAATTGGTAAGGTGATCAAGCATTACAGGGAGAAGGCAGAAGAATGAGTTTGAGAAACATATCAGTGATGATCGAATAGTGGAGCATACCTGATGGGACAATTGGCTTAATTCTGCTCCTATATCTTATGGTCTTATGATCCTACGGACATCCATAATTACTCTGAGCCCAGATGAAACACATTGTTGTATGTACTCTTATCAATTCACTTTCAGAAACTAGCAATGTAAAAATGAAATTTCAAATAACATAAATCTCAAGGATAAGATGAAACAACTGTTTTCAAAAATTACATTGTAATTTTAGCTCAAAAATAACTTCTTCATATCTGAATTATTTTTGGCAAGATGTAACATTCCAAATTCTGAAGTAGAAGATGTGGAAATTGATCGCGACTTGAATGAGTCCTAGCCTATGGAGATAAGGACTTCCATCACTGAATTCTGTGGGTGTATAATGGGAAATCCATGTCTTCTGGGTGTTGATAGATGTCCCTAACTGTATGGTATTAGACAGACAATGATTCTATTCTTTATAAATTAAAAACTAAAAAGATGACTTCGTCACGGATTTTGAAATACTAAATGGAACAAATAACGTCAAGAGTCATCGAGTCAGAGAGATGTACAGTACAGGAACAGACATTTCAGTCCAACTTGTCCATGCTAAAAAACATATCCGAAATTAATCTAGTCCGATTTGCCAACATTTGGCCCGTATCCATCTCAACCCTTCACATTCATATACACATCCAGCTAACTTTTAAATGTTTTAATTGTACCAGCTTCCATTACTTCGTCTGAGGCAGAGAAAAACTGAGTTCTATTCTTCTGGAATATTGGATAATGGAAATGTCCTAAAATTTCGAGAGTTTTTTTTTTGGAATAAAGATATGAAGCTCTTCAATGCAAAAATACAGGACTGTGGATGATCCCTGACTGCATTGTACACTCTGGGACTGTCGGTGATCCCTGACAATATTGTACAGACTGGGACTGTGGGTGTATCCCTGACTGTATTGTACAGACTGGGACTGTGGGTGGTCTCTGACAGTATTGTACAGACTGGGACTGTGGGTGATCCCTGACTGTATTGTACACTCTGGCACTGTGGATGATCCCTGACAGTATTGTACACTTTGGGACTGTGGGAGATCCCTGACTGTATTGTACAGACTGGCACTGTGGATGATCCCTGACTGTATTGTACACTCTGGGACTGTAGGTGATCCCTGACAGTATTGTACACTCTGGGGCTGTGGGTGATTCCTGACTGTATTGTACAGACTGGGACTGTGAGTGATCCCTGACTGTATTGTACAGACTGGGAATGTGGGTGTATCCCTGACTGTATTGTACAGACTGGGACTGTGGGTGATCTCTGACAGTATTGTACACTCTGGGACTGTGGGTGATTCCTGACTGTATTGTACAGACTGGGACTGTGAGTGTATCCCTGACTGTATTGTACACTCTGGGATTATGGGTGATCCCTGACTGTATTGTACAGACTGGGACTGTGAGTGATCCCTGACTGTATTGTACAGACTGGGAATGTGGGTGTATCCCTGACTGTATTGTTCAGACTGGGACTGTGGGTGATCTCTGACAGTATTGTACACTCTGGGACTGTGGGTGATCCCTGACTGTATTGTACAGACTGGCACTGTGGATGATCCCTGACTGTATTGTACACTCTGGGACTGTAGGTGATCCCTGACAGTATTGTACACTCTGGGGCTGTGGGTGATCCCTGACTGCACAGACTGGCACTGTGGATGATCCCTGACAGTATTGTACACTCTGGGACTGTGGGTGATTCCTGACTGTATTGTACAGACTGGGACTGTGAGTGATCCCTGACTGTATTGTACAGACTGGGACTGTGGATGATCCCTGACTGTATTGTACACTCTGGGACTGTAGGTGATCCCTGACAGTATTGTACACTCTGGGACTGTAGGTGATCCCTGACTGTATTGTACAGGCTGCGACTGTGGGTGTATCCCTGACTGTATTATACAGGCTGGGACTGTGGGTGATCCCTGACTGTATTATACAGGCTGGGACTGTGGGTGATCCCTGACTGTATTGTTCGAACTAGGACTGTGGGTGATCCCTGCTGTATTGTACAGACTGGGACTGTAGGTGATCCCTGACCGTATTGTACAGACTAGGATTGTGGGTGTATCCCTGACTGTATTGTACAGACTGGGACTGTGGGTGATCTCTGACAGTATTGTACACTCTGGGACTGTGGGTGATCCCTGACTGTATTGTACAGACTGGCACTGTGGATGATCCCTGACAGTATTGTACACTCTGGGACTGTGGGTGATCCCTGACTGTATTGTACAGACTGGCACTGTGGATGATCCCTGACAGTATTGTACAGACTGGGACTGTAGGTGATCCCTGACAGTATTGTACACTCTGGGACTGTGGGTGATCCCTGACTGTACAGACTGGCACTGTGGGTGATCCCTGACAGTATTGTACACTCTGGGACTGTGGGTGATTCCTGACTGTATTGTACAGACTGGGACTGTGAGTGATCCCTGTCTGTATTGTACAGACTGGGACTGTGGATGATCCCTGACTGTATTGTACACTCTGGGACTGTAGGTGATCCCTGACAGTATTGTACACTCTGGGACTGTGGTTGATCCCTGACTGTATTGTACAGGCTGCGACTGTGGTTGCATCCCTGACTGTATTATACAGGCTGGGACTGTGGGTGATCCCTGACTGTATTATACAGGCTGGGACTGTGGGTGATCCCTGACTGTATTGTACGAACCAGGACTGTGGGTGATCCCTGCTGTATTGTACAGACTGGGACTGTAGGTGATCCCTGACCGTATTGTACAGACTGGGATTGTGGATGATCTCTGACTGTATTGTACAAGCTGGGACTGTAGGTGTATCCCTGACAGTATTGTACAGACTGGGACTGTGGATGATACCTGACTGTATTGTACAGACTGGGACTGTAGGTGTATCCCTGACTGTATTGTACAGACTGGGACTGTGGATGATCCCTGACTGTATTGTACAGACTGTGACTGTGGCTGATCCCTGACTGTATTGTACAGACTGGTACTGTGGGTGATCCCTGACTGTATTGTACACTCTGGGACTGTGGGTGATCCCTGACAGTATTGTACAGACTGGGACTGTGGGTGATCCCTGACAGTATTGTACAGACTGGGACTGTGGGTGATCCCTGACTGTATTGTACAGACTGGCACTGTGGATGATCCCTGACTGTATTGTACACTCTGGGACTGAGGGTGATCCCTGACAGTATTGTACAGACTGGGACTGTGGGTGACCCCTATCTGTATTGTACAGACTGGGACTGTGGGTGATTTATCACCATATTGTGCAGACTGTAGTTGATGTCCAGGATCACCCACAGCCCCAGTCTGTACAGTATGGTCAGGGGAACACCCACAATCCCAGTTTATTTAAAAGTAGATTTTCTTTCAAAGCTGAAGTATTTTGTCCTCTGTTTCAGAAATTTCAACTTGACTCACGTCAAGATTTCACATTAAGTCTTGTCAATTCACACAACATGAACCTTTGATAGTGACATGAGACATCCTGAGTTAAATAGTGTTATTGTGGAAGATGAGATGAAATTAAAGAGATGAGACATTTAAATAATTGCAACAAAAACTCTGTGTGTCTTAGAGTCAGACTGTGTAAGAAATATATGTGAGATGATCGATATTTGGAAAAACTCAGAGAAAGAGAATAAGTTAAGAAAATGATAGCTGCAAAAAACACAGTAATAGACAGAGAAGGGAGTCAGTGTGAGACACAATACAGGGATGGAGAGAGATACAAACAATGAACGCAGTCAGAAAGAACACAACACAGACTTATTGACAAGGTGAAAGTAAACATGAGACATGTGAAAGACTGTTAAATTCTGATGTTTCACTATTTATTTCTGACTGACTGTCCTGCTATTCCAGTGACTCAGTGCCATGATTCCTGCTGCTGCTTTCTATCCGAGTCTTTCTGCTGTATGGCCACAATGAGGATGGTCACTGAAACTATTGTTCATCTCTCTCCCTCACTCAGACTGACAGAATGACCAATGAACAGTCAGTGTGTACACTTTCCCCAGTAGAAGCTAACACTGTACCTTTGGGGGTCCTGCTGCATGTTTCATCTGCTCCCCACCAACTGAAGCAGTCTGCCCATGATAGGGGTGATTGGAAGGAAGCAAACAGGTAGTATAGACTGTAGCCAACGATGCAGTTGTACGAAATGTTGGACATTGTAATCAGAAGCATCATAGCAATCCTCACACCTGAAAACAGAAGAAAGAACAGGGGAGTCTGGTTTGTGAATTATTGATTTAAAATAATGTATTTGACATGCATTTGGCTGGTCATTCAACCAAATTGGATTTTCTTTCGGTGTGCACAGGACAGAACAGGGAGACTGCCGTGGTTAACACACCTTTGGGGAAATATCGGTTTTGTTTAATCGATTATGTTGGCTGTTTCAACATTCAGTGTCCAACAGTAAAGATTTCAAAGGCTTTTTGTATTAAACAGGAAATGTTAATTATGTCATAGTTCTTTGTCTAGATGACAAGAATGATGCTCCTTGTCTTCACCTTTATATGCCCTCTCACTAATTCTTTAGGACACCATTATCATTGTGAGTGGTGATAATCACACATGCCCAGTCTTAGGCCATAAAGTCATAAGATATAGGAGCAGAATTAGGCCATTCATCCCACTGAGTCTGCTCTGCCATTCAGTCATGGCCGATATATTTTTGAACCTCATTCTCTTGAGTTCTCCCCATAACTCTTGCACCCCTTACCACGAAGAACCTATCTATCTCTGTCTTGAGTATACTCAATGACTTGGCCTTCACAACCTGCTGCATCAATGAGTTCCACAGAGTCACCACCCTCTGGCTGTGGACATTCCTCTTTATCTCAGTTCTGATGAGTTGTCCCTTCAGCTCGAGGTTGTTCCCTCATGTCCCAGTCTCTCCTACTAGTGGAAACATCTTCTCCAGGTTTACTCTATTCAGACCATTCATTATTCTGTAAATTTCATTATTCGGTAAATGTCATTATTCTGTAAATCCTCCTCGGCTCCTTTGAGTCCTTAACTGTTCCTCATTTGACAATCCCTTCATCCCTGGGATCATTCTTGTAAACCTCCTCTGGACCCCTCCATGGCCAGAACATCCTCTCTGAGACATGTGGTCCAAACATTTTCATATATTTCAAATGCCGTCTGACCAGAGCCTTATAGAACCTCAGTAGCACATCTCTGCTCTTATATCCTAACCCTCTTGAAATGAATGTTAACGTTGTATTTGCCTTCCTACCTGCCAACTGAACCTGCATGTTAACTTTAAGGGAATCCTAAACTCCTACCCTTTATGTTTCGGTTTTCCAAAGCCTTTCCCCAATTTGAAAATAGACTTTGTTTCTATTCTTCTTACCAAATTGCATAACTCTCACAATTTCCCATCCTGTATTCCATCTGCCATTTCTTTGCCCACTCTCCTCACTACTGTAAGTACTTCTGCAGCCTTCCCATTTCCTCAGCCCTTCCTGTCCCTCTACCAATCTTTGCGACAACTGCAAACATAGCAACGATGTCCCCAGTCCCTTTGTCCAGATTGTTAATGTATAATGTTGTGGTCCCAACAGTCCTTGTGGAACTGGTGGATTTATCCCTAATCTCTGCCCTCTGACAGTCAGCCAATCCTCTATCCATGTCTGGATGGGTTACTGTTTGGAGGGTCAGTGTAGACTTGTTGGGCCAAAGGGCCTATTTCCACACTAATCTAACCATGTCAGGACCTTGCCCCTAACACCACCGGCTCTTATCCCATTTAGCAGCTTCATACATGGCTCCTGATTTTAGGCCTTCTGGAAATTCAAATAGATCACATCCATTGGTTCTCCTTCGTCTAACCTGCTCATTACCACCTTAAAGAATTCTAACAAACTTGTCAGACATGACCTACCCTCGATGAAGCTGTGCTAACTCAGCCCTACTTTACCATGCACTTCCAAACCCTCCACAATCTCATCCTTAATAATGGACTGTAAAATCTTATAAATGATCAAGGTCAGACTAACCGGCTTATAGTTTCCTCCCTTCTGCCTCCATACCTTCCCAAACAGGGATGTTACATTAACCATTTTCCAGTTGTCTGGCAACTTCCTTGACTCCAGTGATTCCTGAATGTTCACCAACAATGCCTGTACAATCTCCTCAGCTATCACCTTCAGGATTCTGGGGTGTAGTCCATCTGACCCAGCTGAATTACTCACCTACAGACCTTGCAGCTTCCCCAGCACCTTCCCCACAGGAATGGCCCCTACACTCACCTCTGCCTCCTGACTCTTGACATCCTGGCACACTAATGGTGCCTCCCACCAGTGAAGACTGATGCAAAGTCCCTATTCACTTTCTTCACCATTTCTTTGTTCCCCATTACTACTTCCCCAGCCTCATTTTCTAATGGTCCAATGTCCACTCTCACCTCTTTCTGACCTTTTATGCATCTAAAGCAACTCTTGCAATCTTCTTTTATATTACAATCTGCTTATTGTCAGATTTCATCTTCTTCCCCCTTATTGCTTTTGGAAGTATCCTCTGCTAGTTTTTAACTGCCTCCAAATTTCCAGACTTCCCACTAATTTCACCACATTGTATGCTTTTCCTTTTGATTTGATGCTATTCCTGACTTCCCTTGTCTGCCGTGGTTGCCTCATCCTCCCTTTACTATGTTTCTTCTTCCTTGGGATGAATTTCTGTTTTGCCCCTCAAACTACCTCCAGAAACTCCTGCTATTGCTGCTCTACCGTCCTCCCTGTTATGGTCCCCTTCCAATCAACTCAGGTCAGCCCCTCCCTCATGGCTTTCTGGTTGCATTGACTCAATTGTAAAGATCTTACACCAGATTCCTGCTCTTCCATTTCAAACTGAAGGGTGAATTTTATCATATTATGGCCACTGCCCCCGATGGATCATTCACCTTAAGCTCCTTAATCGAGTTTACCTCATTACACAGCACCAAATCCAGAATTGCCTGTCCCCTGGAGGGCTCTATCACAAGTTGCTCCAACAAATCACCTCATAGACATTCTGCAAATCCCTTTTTTATTGGATCCCCTACCAACCTGATTTTCCTCGTCCAGTTGTATATTGAAGACTCCCATGATTACTGCAATTGTGCATCATTTTTTACATGCCTTTTCTACCTCCTGATTTATTTTCTGACCCATATCCTGACTGCTGCTGGGAGGCCTGGACATAACTCTCGTCAGGGTCATTTTTGCTCTGCAAACCCTCAATTTTCCAAGATGGCGACAGTGTAGCAGAGCTGCATGCAGACTCTTATCTAGAGCTCATCCACTTCCGCCTACGTTTTAAAAATCTTTTAATTTCTGCTCTCTCTTGATTTTTTTTCTTTTCATTTCTCGTTTCTTTGGTGGGTTGGTCAGAGGCAACAAGAGCAGGCTTTACACGGAGTGGTGACAGCCTTCCGGTAATTGGAGGTGGCAGTGATGGTAGCAAGGTCATTCCCCTGCTCCTCCAGCAATCGGAGACGGAGGTGATGGACTCTTTAAGGTGCCAGCGCTGGCATATTGGAGGACGGTGGCTGGAGTGGGAATCTTGGCACACCAGCAGACTGGCCTGTCAGTGGAATGAGGCACTCCGGCTCGCAGTAGGCCCAGAGCGGGGACACCTGGTGTCACCAAGGCATCAGCAGAGCAGGAGACTCCTGGCTGGAATCACGGGAGGCCCGGAGTGGGAACTCTTGGTTGTGGGGCCCAACACTCTACCCAGTATTGGAGGCAGCATTGAAATGGGCCCAGCAGTGATGAGATGGCGCCTGAAGAATGGTGACTCCTATAACAGCGGGTCCAGTGCAGACAGCTGCAAGTCAGTGGAGATGGGCGAGTGACACAGTTGTGGCATCTCTCTCCAGTCTCTCTTGGCAAATGCATATTCCAGCAGGAGATGTGAGACAGTCACAAACTCCCCCTCCTTAAACCGATTTGTAGGCAACATGCAGTGGCGTAGACAATCCAGGCGTACCTGTAGAATCTCACAGGTACTGCCCTTCTCACCATGAGCCAAGTGATTAGATTAGATTAGATTACTTACAGTGTGGAAACAGGCCCTTTGGCCCAACAAGTCCACACCGACCCGCCGAAGCGCAACCCACCCATACCCCTACACCTACCCCTTACCTAACACTAGAGGCAATTTAGCATGGCCAATTCACCTGACCCGCACATCTTTGGACTGTGGGAGGAAACCGGAGTACCCGGAGGAAACCCACGCAGACACGGGGAGAACGTGCAAACTCCACACAGTCAGTCGCCTGAGTCAGGAATTGAACCCGGGTCCTAGGCGCTGTGAGACAGCAGTGCTAACCACTGTGCCACCGTGAGCATGATCGTGACAGCAGAGACAATTTCCCAATCGACAATTAATTCCCCGGGAAACAAATCGAATTTTGTTCTGAACCGAAGTACATCAGTGGTGGAGACCGCATTTCAACAAGCTGTGCCGTTGCAGTTGATCAGGAGCAATGGCAGTGGTGGGATTCCAACCCACGCCCCTGTCGAGACTGGAGCCTAAATCCAGCGCCTTAGACCGCTCGGCCACCGCTCGGCCACCATGTCATGGTGCTTGTTGGAAAATTCTGGCGATGAGGCATTCTGCGAAATGACTTTGACAGTCTGCTGACTAACCTGTCCTTTTCCAACAGGGTCTTGAGGATGCTACATACTGACCTCTTCCTAATAGACCTGTGATGAAAAGTGTTTTGAAATTCTTCACAAAGGAAAAGCGATATGGAACAGTCAAATTCCTCGGAGCAGTCTGCAGCAACAAGACCAGTCCCATCCTTCACAACACCAGGGACAAGTAGAACCTCAGTACATAGTCAGATTTAGTGTTTGTGTACTGAGGAGCTACACACAGCTTGATGCAGCCACACACAAAGAAGGACAGGTCATACACAAGAGAAACCAACACTTGTCACAGATGTGGTCACATTGAACCTCATATCATCCGTCATCATTTCCGCCACCTCCAAACGGACCCCACCACCAGGGATATATTTCCCTCCCCTCTCCTATCAGCGTTCCGAAAAGACCACTCCCTCCGTGACTCCCTCGTCAGGTCCACACCCCCCATCAACCCAACCTCCACTCCCAGTACTTTCCCCGGCAACTGCAAGAAATGCAAAACTTGCACCTACACCTCCCCCCTTACTTCCCTTCAAGGCCCCAAGGGATCCTTCCATATCTGCCACAAATTCACCTGCACCTCCACACACATCATTTGCTGCATCCGCTGCACCCGATGTGGCCTCCTCTATATTGGGGAGACAGGCCGCCTACTTGCGGAACATTTCAGAGAACACCTCTGGGACACCCGGTCCAACCAATCCAACCACCCCGTGGCTCAACACTTCAACTCCCCCTCCCACTCCGCCAAGGACATGCAGGTCCTTGGACTCCTCCATCACCAGACCATAGCAACACGATGGCTGGAGGAAGAGTGCCTCATCTTCTGCCTAGGGACCCTCCAACCATAAGGGATGAACTCAGATTTCTCCAGTTTCCTCATTTCCCCTCCCCCACCTTGTCTCAGTCCCAACCCTCGAACTCAGCACCACCTTCCGAACCTGCAATCTTCTTCCTGACCTCTCCGCCACAAACCCCACTCCAACCTATCACCCTCACCTTAACCTCCTTCCATCTATTGCACTTCCAACACCCCTCCCCCAAGTCCCTCCTCCCTACCTTTTATCTTAGCCTGCTTGGCACACTCTTATCATTCCTGAAGAAGGGCTCATGCCCGAAACGTCGATTCTCCTGCTCTTTGGATGCAGCCTGACCTGCTGCGCTTTTCCAGCAACACATTTTCAGCTCTTCAGTAGGGTCCATCAACTCCAATTTCATGCAGTTACAAGATATTGTCTAGCCCTACATCTCGATTTTATTTAAAAACTTCTTAATTTGTTTTTTTTCAAAAAATTCCAACTGATCTTTTAATTTGTAACCTTAAATATTTCCCTTATTTACCTTCAACCTGAAAGTAGCCAATAACAGTCATGTTAGTAGCTATTATCAACCAATGAATTTATGCCTTACCAGTGATGTCACTCTGCTGTGTTAGGTCCCGAATCCTGGGTTTCAATTCATCATTTTTATAAAAAAAACCTGACAAACTATGAGCCAAAAACCAATAGATAGCATGTACCACATCTAATAACGTGTATGGCAGATCAGAGTGCAACATTACTTCACAAGCTTGGCTTTAACCTTTGTCAGATAAGGGAGGTTTATTATTATTTATTAAATCAACACTATTACTTTTCTGAATTTGCTGCAACTGTATCGATAAAATAAACATTCACCTTGTAACATAGGCACAGCCCTCCACACTGCAACAGGCCCAAGGCTGGCAAACTGACCAAAGGAACACTCCAAGAAAAACAATGGTATCCCAACAAGGGCCAGCATGACAGAATAGGGAATAAGGAATGCACCTGGAAAATAGCGGAAAGGATTTCAATTTTCAAGTGAAACTCCATGCTTACACGATGTGGGGTGGATTAAAATTTACCCTGAAATCTCTACGAATGTCCAAATTCCCGTTTTGTGAATTTCACTCTCGAACACAATCAGATATCTTTTCAGGTCACTTGACACAGTCATGCTGTGACATTTCTTATACATTTGCGCTTGGTTTCCATCAATCCAATGGTGTGGGTTGTGAAGAGCCCTGATTTGAGCAGTTTTGATGATAATGTACAAACCTGAACACAGGGCCTGACTGAGGAGCCTGCTATTCTAAGGATTTCACACATTGTGCAGTAAATATATCTGATGTGGATGGCTAATGCATTCTAAACAATATCAATTGAAAATACATTGCAAATTAATAAATGAACCATTTACTTTGGTTTATAAATAGCATATATTTGATGCATCACATTGCTAATTTTAAACTATTACCTTGACATATCTCTCTCTTCATAAGAAAATAGTAGTCAAACTTGTTAGCTGTGGGATTGAATTTACCAGTTCACATTGAAATTGTTTAACTCTGCATTATTTACTATATCATTTTTAGTGCAATAAACATTTGTTATTTACTGAACTACAATTTTCAGGATAAGTCAACAAATCGATCCATTTAGTTCTGCCTTTCTTACACTCCGATATTTTTAATTTCTCTACCATACCTCCTCCATTTTTGTAAGCCAGGTAAGGAAATCTCCAAACATTCCCAAAACCCACTGCATTACCAATCATTGAGAGCAGGTAATCAGTCTTCGAAGACCAGTTACCCCGTTCCACATTCTCATCACCCACAGCACCATGTTCATTGGCGGTATCCTGGGAGAAAGAATTGAAATGGCAAGCTCAGACGTTAATCTTTCTCAGACTAGATCTCAAGTGAAATGTATAGTCACCACTCCCACAACTATTGGAAAATGGTGCATTTCTCTATTTAGCAGTAATGTCTGTCAGGTTAGAAACAGCCAGATGTCCACAGAGAGTCTACAATTCACAATGACCAAAATCTACAAATCAACAGTATCTCAAATTGTCTTACATGGATTTTTACTGTTTTGTTTTGTTGAAATACTCACCGTATCCTGTGGAGGGTTTGGCCGATTGTCATTCAGTAAGAATAGAAATAAATGCCTTCGGTCCATTTTCAGACATCAATGAACTATTCTTCCACTTGCACAAGAATTGGAAGTAAAATGAGGACACTCCTTTTGGCCAAAAGTCCTTCAACTTCTCATGAATGGATTATTCTGGTTGAGTCAGAAGTCAGCCTCTTACTGTGTTTCATAACAGGTGTAACTCTACTTAGCTAATCATTCAATTTCCACACTAAACATTTCTATTGAGTTAAATGATTTGTTTTCAGAACAGTTACGATCAAAGGGCATTCATTCCCTGTCCTCAGGGTTTGGGCAAAGCGCTGGTTTTAAAAGGAATAGCTTCCAAGTGAATCCAAACCAAGTTGAACTTCAGCCAAAGAAAAGCTATCTAAGATTTCTTCTAAAAATGAACGGATCTTCTCCCATATTAGAAATATAATTGTCATCCCCTGCTACCCGAGTTCATTTTACGTAATGAAATTTTAATTAGTTTTGAATGTGTGGCTGCAGTTTTGTAATCCCTATATAAGATGAAATGTACATGGATTTGGGAAAAACATGATTGCTTGTCCATTGATCTGGCAGTCTCACCTCTAACCAAATGTTTAAAGTTAGAAGATTATAAGAGAGAAGTAAATCTGTATTGCTTTCTTAGCACTCCATCATGAAATGTTATCGCCTAAATTATAACTATGCTTACTAAAGTGAGGTGTAATAGTTCTATAGTTGGAAAAGTTAAGTAACTATTAAATAGTATGGTTCCTACACTGTTGCCTCTGACTATCAGCAAGTCACCAATTGAAAGAGCAGCACATTAATATTCAAAAGTCTTCATCTGTATTGGAGTAGGTTATTGATAAGGTAAAGCAATATTCTGAATTGTATGATTAGATAGGGCTCTCTCAGTGTGAGATCCAGAGCTAATTACTGAAAAACTTCCATTGCTTTCAAATGTTATTTACTGATCAGCTTAGCCATCTGGCTGGATCATTAGAAGCTTTGCTAGGTGCATGATCTTTTGGCTGAATCACAAACACCACTGGGTTTGGAAGAGTGATGATTGCATATAAAAATACAACAAAAAGTGTATTCTCTTGTACAAAATGCAATGTGTCACCACATTCAGCGTCATCTTGAAAGACTGAGTTTAATGCAAAATTTTACTGCTTTTGAGTTCATCTTTCCCTCTTCTTCTTGATACCCTCCGCTCCTCCTCCATTCACTGCTTAACATCAGCCAGGGTCTTTGTAACAGGCTCCAGGGTCTTGTCATTGGGCTCTGAGTTCTTAATTATGGACCCACCCCTGACATTGCCACGTCTCCCACAAGCGTCTATGTCTGAGCTGGAGCCATGGGCCTGATCTCCTACCTACTGCTCTCCCTGCGAAGCTGCCACCAGTCATCGGGATCCTGGCTCAGGCCTCATCTGTGACCTCAGTGCTAGAGCCAGAGCCAGCCAAGGATCTGGGAGTGCATGGGGCCCTGCCCCAACCGACTCCCGTGCAGAAACAAAAAAAAAACACAGGAAGACCGATCACCATGGCAGCTGCAACCGCCATCAATCACCCGAAGGAGCTGTTCTCTCTTGCTGCTGCTGCTCCCTGTCTTTTGCACTGGTCCTCTGGCCCCTACACCCTCCTCTGTCTCTGACAAAAGTATAAAGGCCCATTTTTCTACAACTTTCAACTCTGAAGAAGCCATGTACTGGACTCAACTAATTAACTCTGTTTATCTCTCTATTGATTATGCCAGACCTTCTGTGTTCTGCAGCATTGTTTGTGTTTGTTATTAAGATATTATTCCTGCTTACTGGAGTAACTGACTCCCTGATCAATGTGGTGACACCAGCTCTTTTACACCCTCACCCATCTCCCCTATCTCACCTGAAGATTCTATAACCCAGAATATTGTGCTGACAATCATGTTCTTTCCTCAACCACAACCATCTCTGTGATAGCAATGATATTAGATCCACATACATTAATAAACACGCACAACTCCTCTGCCTTACTCACAAGACTCCTTGCATTAAAAAATACCATCCATCTTTGCCACACTCCATTCTGCACTAACTTGAATATATTTGCACGAATTTCTGCATTGCAATGGTGGGTTCTTCAATACTTTTCAGTACATCAACCTTTACTGAACCTCCATTTAGTATCCCAGACCCCTGCAAAAATTAGTTTTAAATCCCACCATCACATTCAGCAATACCTTCAGCAAACCAGAACACTTGTACGTCCCACCTTCTCCAGAAATAAATGTGGTGATCCAACACTAATCTGTTCCGGATCGCAATGCACTCTGGGGCTTTCCTGACTTCTTGCCAGCCTCTTTCTGATTGGTCAGAGTCATAGATTCATACAGCATGGAAACACTTTGGTTTAACCTGTCCATGCTGAACATAATCCCAAACTAAGTGAGTCTCACCTGCCTGGTCTTGGCTCATATCCCTCCAAACCTTTCCTATTCACGTATCCATCAAAATATCTTTTAAACGCTGTAATTGTACCCACATCCATCATTTCTCAGGAAGTCCACACACAAACTACTCTTGGTGTAAAAAAATTGCCTCATATCTTGTTCAAATCTCTCTCTTCTCACTGCTCACCTTAAAAATTGCCCGAAACATCGACTCTCCTGCTCCTTGAATGCTGCCTGACCTGCTGCGCTTTTCCAGCAACACATTTTCAGCTCTGATCTCCAGCATCTGCAGTCCTCACTTTCTCCTTAAAAATGTCCACCTAGTCTTGAAATTCCCCATCTTAAGGAAAAGACAACTACCATCAACTCTATCTATACCTCTCATTATTTTATAAACCTCTATCAGGTCACCTCTCAACCTCCTACGCTCCAGTGAAAAAACGTTTCAGTCTTTCTTTATAACTCAAACCTTCCATACCTGGCCACATCCTGGTAAATCCCTTCTGACCCCTGTCCTGCTTAATAATACCCTTCTCCTCTCTGACTGCATTTTCTTAAACCGTGATGGGGGTCAGGGATGGGAGCAACAATGAGAAAAGAGAAAAGGTTGAGAACTGATACAGAAGATAAAGGGAGAAAGTTCAATAAACAAGGCAGGCAAGAGCATGGCGGGCTATGAGGAAAAATAATGAATTAAACACATTTATTTCAACGCAAGAGGACTGACAGGTAAGGCAGATGTACGTCGGGTATGGATAGGAACATGGGACTGGGATATCATACCCTTTGCAGAAATTTGGCTGAGGGAGGATGATAACTGGCAGCTTAATGCTTGGCATGTTGAAGCTATTGGAAGGATAAAAAGGTGCACAAGAGAGGTGAGGGAATGATGTTTTTGATTAGGGAATTCAACTTGTACTTAGACAGAATATTCCTGGGTGATTGTCTAGCTATATGGATGAACTAAAAATAAGAAAGGGGTGATCACTTTGATTGGATTGGATTATAAGCCCCCAACAATTGTCACAGTAATGGTCTGGTACAAGTTAGTTTGCCCTTGAGTTTTTTTTAGAGAGGGGATAATTGGCCAGGCTCCATCGTGCCTGAACTTTGAATGGTTCACTGGGGCCTTGTTGTTTCCCCAAACAAATACTGCTTCAGATCAAAAGCTTGAAAGACCTTTTGAAAACTTAGTCTTGTCAAGGGGACGTGGCCAGCTCTCTAGCTGTTCAGTTCAGTACGGGAGGGAGTAGAGTCATAGGGGAAACTGGAAGCCTTCTCTCTGTCCTTCTGCCCTTCTGATTTTGAACTGTATGCTGCCTGTGCCATTGTTTGCTGTTTGTGCTTAGGGATCTGTGTACTGGGATTGTTGCAGGAATTTTCAGAACAGCATCCTTAGGTAAGGTTTGGATAGGATAAGTTATCGGGTATTCTGTTTTCTGTTCCTTGTAGTTCATTTTATAATTTTGCAAATAAATTTTGTTTGTTTAAAACCTGGCAGTTGACCAAGCTGATGTACTCCAGGAATATCCACTGTACACCTCATTAAACAAATAGCAAAGTTACAGTCAGACCTAGTCCATGACAGACTGGGGGCTTTTTGCGGGATTTAAATAGCGAGTGGTAGTTGCTAGTGTCTTTTATTTCGGGTGTTGATTTGGTTGGTTTAAACCGTGTTCAGATGGCAATGGCTCTTTCAATCACCAAGGAGGTCCTGGAGGTGGAAGAAGTGACCTCGGGGGTTTTGCAAAAGGCAGATAAGACCAAACTGCAGGAATTAATAGACAAGCTAGGGTTGAATTTACCTCCTAATGTGAGGAAAGATGAGATGAATTCAGCAGTAGCTCAGTATTCAAATTTGCTGGAAACACTATCAGGATCTGTAGAGACGGCAAGAATTCGATTGTAAATGAAGCAGCTTGAGTTAGAGGGGAGAGATAAGGAAAGGGCAGCAGAAATGAAACAATTTGAATTACAATTAAAATCAGAAGAGAGAGAAAAAGCAAACACATTAAGGGCTTTAGCCACAGAGAAAGAAAGATAATGAAGAACTCTAGCAGAAGAGAAAGAAAAAGCAAAGAGATTGAACTTTAGAAATTGACACTTAAAAAGGGAAGTCAGCACAAAAGGATGGAGATGCAGGCTGAAGGTAGGTTTAGTGAGGAAGAGAGTGAGGATGAGCAAGCCCCTGGCAGTCAGAAGCCTAGTGAGAAACTGTTTAAGTATGTTCAAACAAGGCCAAAATTTAATGAGAAGAATGTGGAAGCCCTTGTCATTTCATTTGAAAAAGAATCTAAACAAATGCAATGGCCAGTCAGTGTGTGAGTTTTGTTGATCCAAACCAAACTTATGGGTTGAGCTAGTGAGGAATTCACATCGCTATCAGAGCAGGTATCTGGGGAGTATGAGCAGGGAAAAGAATCAATCTTAAGCGCATATGAATTGGTACCAGAAAGCCTATAGATGTTTAAAGAATCTAAGGAGGAACCCTGGTCAAACTTATATTGAGTTTGAAAGAATTAAACAAAGTAATTTTGGTAGGTGGATACGAACTTTAAAAATAGAACAAACTTACAATACCCTTAGAGAGACAATTATTTTGGAGGAGTTTAAAAATTCACTGCCTGACATAGTGCAAATTCATTTGGCAGAGCAGAGAGTTAAAAATGGCAAGCTTAGCAATTGAAGTGGCTGATGATTATGAGTTGGTCCATAAATCACGGTCTGACTTCCTGCATCAATTTCAATCCATGAGGAATAGAAGTTGGGGAAAAGAGAAATCCTCCTGTGGAAAGGGTGAGATAGATCTCAGTGAAAATCATAAGGAGACCTTATCACAGCGTAAAAAGCGTAGGGCGGCACGGTGGCACAGTGGTTAGCACTGCTGCCTCACAGCGCCAGGGACCTGGGTTCAATTCCCGCCTCAGGTGACTGACTGTGTGGAGTTTGCACGTTCTCCCCGTGTCTGCGTGGGTTTCCTCCGGGTGCTCCGGTTTCCTCCCATAGTCCAAAGATGTGCGGGTCAGGTGAATTGGCCATGCTAAATTGCCCATAGTGTTAGGTAAGGGGTATATGTAGGGGTATGGGTGGGTTGCGCTTCGGCGGGTCGGTGTGGACTTGTTGGGCCGAAGGGCCTGTTTCCACACTGTAAGTAATCTAATCTAAGTAATCTAATCTAATGAAACCCCAGAAGGGGACGAAGAAGGTAAAAGCTCCAGTGTTTTTATTGCAATAAAGTAGATCACATGAAATCACAGTGTTGGTGGGCTAGGAAAAGCACAGGAAAGCCAGGCATGGGAAAGCAGGATAACCCTGGAAGTGTTGTTGGAGTGGTAACAGTGGGAGCTAGAAAGCTGCATCAGAGTGCACAAGCTGATCAGAGGTTGGTTAAGGAAGAAATGCCAGATCTGCTTTAAAAATATACCTGAAAAGGTAAAGTTTATTCATGTTAGAGTAGCAAGTAAAGAGGTTATAATATTAAGGGACACAGGATTCTCTCAGTCTGTGATGCTGAAGGATGTGGAGGAATATACTCCTGAAGGACTATTGCCAGAAAAGTTACTGGTAACAAGAGTTCATGGTGAGACAAAAAGTGCTCAATTATGTAAAATGATGCTAGAGTGACTAGAAAAGAGTGGAGAATGTGTATAGGAGTAATGGACAAAGTCTCGGTTCCAGGAAAACAATTTGTCCTTGTGAATGATACAGCTGATTCACTGGTAGGTGTGCTGCCTACTGTAGTTGAAAGACCTGTGGATACTCAAGCAACTAAAGCACTGCAAGAATCTTACTTGGGAATCTTCCCTGTTTGTGTAGTAATGAGGTCACAGAGTCACCAGTTGAAGGAGGAGAGATCAAAGGGTACAGATAAGAAATCTGAAGTGGCATTAGCAGAGACTGTATTCGATCAGTTAGTTAAGATAAAACAGGAATAAATAAATAATCATGCAAATATCTTTACCTGTGCAAAACTCATTGAGGTTCAGCAGAAAGATGAAAACTTAAAGCAATTGTATCAAAAGGCATATACAGAGAAGGAGTCTGAATTTATCCCTGTGTGCTATTACCTGAAAAATGATGTCTTAATTAGGAAACAGAGACCATCACATATTCAAGCAGATGAGAAATGGGCAGAGATTCATCAAATTGTATTGCCAGTGGGGTATAGAAAGGAAATGTTGCAGGTGGCACATGAATCACCACTTGGAGGCCATTTAGAAGTGAGGAAAACACAAGCTAAAATACAAAGACATTTTTACTGGACTGCACAAGAATGTAGTTGAATTTTGCCAGCTATGTCATGCATGTCAAGTGATTGGAAAACCACCGATGGTAATAAAACCTGTAACTTTAATACCTATTCCAGATTTTGAGGAACTTTTTACCAGAGTCTTAATTGATTGAGTAGGTCCCCTACCACAAACAAAAAGTGGGAACCAATATTTGTTAACAATAATGTATACATCGACAAGATTTCAAGAGGCTGTTCCATTACACAATATCACAGCTAAAAGGATTGTAGAGGAATTACTCAAAGTTTTCACTAGATACAGACTACCAACAGAGATACAGTCAAATCAAGGGTCAAACTTCACATCCAAACTATTTAAGGAAGTTATGGACAGTTTAGACATAAAACAATTCAAATCTACTGCGTACCATCCAGAATCGCAGGAAGCGTTAGAAAGATGGCATTGAACACTAAAGACCATGTTGAGGGCTTATAGTCAGGATTATCCAGATGATTGGAATAAGGGAATTTGGTTGTTCTTTTTATGATCAGAGATGTACCAAATGAATCCACCTAATTCAGTCTATTTGAATTAGTTTTTGGACATGAAGTGAGAGGACCACTAAAATTGATTAAGGAGAAATTAATATGTCAGAATTCAGAGACCACCCATTTGGACTTTGTGTCAAATTTTAGAGAATGATTAAATTGAGCTAGCGAGTTGACTCAACAGCATTTAAAAGTACCACAGCTCACAATGACTCAGCAAGTGGAATAAGAAATCAAAATATTGCTATTTTGCTATCAGGGATAAGGCATTGTGGTACTTCCAGTAATAGGTCAACCTTTAAAAGCAGGATTTAGTGGATCTTATAAAATCGAAAGGACATTGAGTGAGGTAAACTACTTGATATGGACTCCAGACTGGAAGAAATCTCACAGAGTGTGTCTTGTGGGATACTCAAAAGATATTTTGACAGGGAAGGAAAGCAAGAGAAGGTGTTAATGATTACAGCACAGAAGGAAGAGCCAAGTTCAGAGGCTTCTGAATTGGACATTCCTCAAATTAAATGGGACAATGAGGAAGTTGTCAAAAATTGGGATAAATGATTGGGTTATCTTCCTGAGAAAAATTGAAATTACCTGAAAGAGCATTACTATCACATGGGGAGATATGAGGAAATAACCTGGGAAGTATTAGCCTAATGGTGCATGATGCAGAGATAGGAGAGGCTATTCAATGCTGCCTGGCCTGCTGTGCTTTGACCAGCAACACATTTGCAGCTGTGATATCCAGCATCTGCAGACCTCATTTTTTACTATTCCGATTAAGCAACAAGTCCCCAGATGTAAATAAGGAGGACATCACAGTGTCGGCAAGGCTGCGTTTGTCCTGTCTGGTGCTTAGGTTGATGTCGGATGTTTTGTTTGCTCTCAAAATAGGTAAGAATCAATTATGTCCTTTCGTGAAGGACATTAGTAAACCAAATGCATTTTAATGACAATAACCAGTGGTTACATATTCACTATTAGACTTCTCTATTTCTCTTTTCTCCTTCTCAACATATCTTCACACCGACTGGTTCAGCCAAGCTTCTGTTCTTCTACTGTGTAATTTGTCGTGAGGTTTGGTGTAAGATTTTACTTTATGACACTTCTTGGGAGTACAGTGGGATATAATATAGCACTGTATTACTAAAAGTTACTGTAAAGTAGGAGTCTGAGAGGCTGTCACAGAAACTGTTTCCTGATCTTTCAAACATTTCCTCACCTGCCACAAGGTGGGGCCCTCAGCTTGGACAACTCTCACCACGGCTATTATGGGTACCCACATAATACACAAGATGATCATACACCAGCCCAGCGCTATTGACCAGACAGAGTATTCAACTGGTCCATATGTTGGAAGGGCAAATGTTGTTAAGGACCAGACTAAGATTGCTTGAATGAAATAAACACAGAAAGTAAAATCAGTAACATGATGAAAGGGACTTACTGTACATTTTTACATTCAGCTTAAATCACTCAAAGATGTAACATCTCCTTACGGTTAAAATGCACGGAGAGATCAGAATCCAACAAGCTCTCCACCAGAGCCAGAAAAGCCAATTCCTTTTCCCAATCATCATCTCACTGTCCTTGATGAATCTGTTTATCCCTGTGAATGGCAAGGAAGCAGAGAGACACCATCACTCGCGCTGTCCTGTCTTCAGGGCAGCTTGTTTTCTGTTGAAGTTCATCTTGTACAGGTGGCATTGATGAACAGGTTAAACAGAGAAAGGATTGCTGAAGATTTCAAATTGGATGAACAGAGTGTTCCCTATCACCAAATCGATTATCTGTACTCCAAGATTTAAAGGTCTTGAAGGAACTCTCACACTGTTTCGAGAAGACAAGTGTTCAAGGTGAATGGGAGATGAAGTGAGGTGGCAGGTTGAGGCCAAAGGTGCCAATGAGTGGGGATTGATGATGTGGTGAAGTCATGTTGGTTGTGAAGCAGGGTTGTGGAAGATTTGGATCTGGTCAGGTATGGAGTTGGGAGTGTTTGATAGCGGAGATGAGAGGTGTGTGTTGTCTGGAATAGAGAGTGGTGGGTGGTTACATGCCCATGGGAAGTGATGTCACAGGTGAATGACTTGGTGGGAGACTGTTAATGTTATTCATTGTCAGGTCAACGTGAATGATTGAGGGAGTCATTTTTATAATGAGAGCAGATTTTAATCCTTCTAACATTTCCTGGGTAATTATAAGTCAGTCAGAACTTTCTGAAGTCTCTGTCTCTAACTCAGAGTTGGAACTTATTCAGAGGATTTTTGACACTGGGTATTTCCATGAGTATCATACATTCCCAGGCAATTCCCATATAGCCAGTGTGTTGGGACATCTGCCTGATCCTGGTGTACAGCTTCCAGCCAATGCCTGGTCTCCCAAAATCTGGAAATGTAAAATGTCGGCTAAGAAATTGCATTCATCACTTTAGAATTGATGAGCCTGATCTTTGTGTGAACAATAGTTAAGGGAATGGAAACAATGGCTAATGTTAATTCCTGTAAACAGGTAATCAGTAAATAGTATTCCCTTGGCTGTATTCTTAGGGCACCATAGGGCAAGAAAATGATCAAGAAACTTGTCCAATGGAATGAATAGATATGGATAGCACAGATAAAAGACATTGGAGTGTTGTCTGACCATGATGGTATTAAATAAGGAAACAGGTTGGATGGACTGAATGGCCTACTCTTATTCCTGTGTCCCAAGATAAAGGATCAGGAAGCATATTAATGTTCCTAATCTCTATGATGATCAAGACACTCACAGGAACAATCTCATTAAGGGAATCTCCTGATTCTGTAGGATCATCATTGTGGTCAGGGAAGTGAGAAGTCTTGAAACAACGTTAAGAATCTACCCATGTGATGCTTCTGTTATGAAGGTGGAAGGGAATATTTCGGGGTTTTGAAACAGTCAGAATGGACAAAGAACACAACTGTATAGAAATAGGCCTATCGGCCCTCTAAGCCTGCGCTTACACATTTTGCTCTTCCATAATAAAACTGTCCTCACGAACAGGATCTGTATCCCTCTATTCCCTTCCTATTCATGTATTTGTCCAGGTGCTTCTTGAATGCTGCTATTGTGTCTACTTCCACCATCTCCTCTAGCAGGCGTGTTCCAGGCACTCACCACCCTTTGTGTGAAAAACATGCCTTGTAGATCACTTCGAAACATCCCGCCACACCTTGAAAGTGTGTCCCCTAGTAATTGATCCCTCCACCCTGGGAAAAAAAAACCTCTTACCTTCCACTCAATCCATGCCATCACAATCTTCTAAACTTCTATCAAGTCGTCCCTCAACCTTTCATATTCCAATGAAAACAAACCCAGTCTGTCTAAATGTTCTTCATAGCTAAAATTCCCATCCCCTGCAACATCCTGGTAAACGTTTCCTAAGCATCCACATCCACAAACAAACAAGAGAAAGAGTCACAGAATCATAGATTGTTACAGTACAGAAGGTGGCCATTCAGCCCATTATGTCCACACTGCTCCCCAGCAAGCATTATGACTCCTGCCACACACCCCTTCCTCACACCCTTTTTCCAATTAAATAATCACCAATACCTCAATTGACTCACCATCACATTTCAAAGCTGTGCACTCCAGACCTGAACATGAAAAAGATCTTCTTCATTACATTTGCAAATCGCTTTAAATCTGAGCCATCTCATTCTCGATCCTTTCACAAAGGGGAACAGTTTCTCCCTATCTACTCTATTCAGACCTCATATGAGTTTGGCAATGTCTGTCACATCTTCTCTTGACCCCTCCTCTCCTCTCTAAGGAGAATGACCCAATCTGTCCAATGTATTCTCATACATTAAGTTTCTCATTTTGGAATCATTTTTGTCGATCTCTTCTGCATTCTTCCAAAGTGTTCACATCCTTCCAATATTGTAGCATTCACAACAGTGCTCAGCACACCTGGTGAGGATTAACAAATTTCTTATACAAGTTCAACATAACCTTCTTGCTATTATACCCTAATAACTATTATTAAAGCCCAGGATACCATATGCTCTCTCTACATATCCTACTATCTTCAATGATCTGTGAAAAGCTGCCCAGACCACTCCTGCACTTCTTAAGTACTGCACCCCTGACGTTACAAATGTTTTCTCTCCCCAAAATGGATCGTCTCAAACTTCTTGCATTGAGCTTTACCTGGAAGCTACCTGCTCACTCCACCAACATGTCTGTGAACTTGTGGACTTTTCAACTCTCTTGCTTAGAGTTTACAATCCTTCCAAGGTTCATGTCACCTCCAAACTTTGAAACTGTCCCTTACAAGACAAGGTCTATACCCTGCAAATAAAGCAGGAAAAGCAGGGCTCCCACAACTGATGTAAAACAAGGAACTATGGATGTTGGACATCTGAATCTAAAACACAAACAGAAATTGCTGGTGAAACCTAGCAGCTACGGTACATCTCTGGTGAGAAAGTGGAGTTACCATTTCTCGATGATGAGTCACTGGACTTGAAACATTAACTCTGCTTTCTCCCTACAGATGCTGTCAGACTTTCTGGGTTTCACCAGCAATTTCTGTTTTTGTTCCAATCCCGATCTCTGGCGAACTCCATTACAAGCCTTCCTACAACCCAAAAAATATTTGGTGATCACTATTCTCCATTTTCTTTCACCCAGCCAATTTTGTATCCAGACTGCTATTATCTCCTTTATATCATGAGCTATAACTTTCTTCATAAGTCTGCTGTGTAACATTGCTTAAAGTGAGTTTTGAAAGTTCATGTACACCACATCAATGACATTACCCTCATCGATCCTTTCTATTACCTCTTCAAGAATTGTCAGCCATGATTTGCCTTTTAGAAATCCACGCTGACTGTTCCGAATTAACCCACATATTTATCTATGCCTCAACTGATTCTGTCATTAATATTTGTTTCCAGATTTTTATCCACCACTGAAGTTAAACTGAATTGTCTGTCATTGCTGGGCTTACCTTCATAGGTTTTTTTTACAAATAAAGGCGTAACATCTGCAATTGTCTAACCAGTCAGCACCTCCCCTGAGTTTAGGGAAGGCTGGAAAATTATGGTCAGTGGTGCTTTAATTTCTACACTTGCTTCCCTAAATGTTCTTGGATGCATGACACCTGCTTCTGGACCTTGTCAATTTAAATATTGATTGCCTACTCAAAACTTCTTCCTGGTGAATATTGATCTTTATCGTGATAGAGCTTCCTCCTCCATTACTATAACTGGTGTCGCTTCCATCTCCTTGGTAAAGACAGATGCAAGGTATTCAGTTAACACCTTAGTCATGTCTCTTGTCTCCATATTTCCTATATTTCAACTTGTGGGCCAAGTGCTGGAAAGTGAGATTAATGTAGAATTAACATAATTTTGGTTGTACAGACTTGAGGGCCAAAGGTCCTCTTCTGTACTATAGGATTCTATGATTCACTGTGTAAACCACCTTTTTTACCCAAATTGACTCAACTCCTCATTTTGCTATTAATGTGCCTATAGAAGACTTTGGGATTCCTTGATATGTTTGGCTGACAGTGCTTTCTCATCAGTGCTTTCTCATCAGTTAGTACATTTGGCTGGACAGCTGTCTTGAAATGCTGAGAGATGTCAGAGGTGCGTTTCAATTCCTGCACCAGCTGAAGATACCACGAAGTATCAACCTCTCCCCTTCCCTGAGGTGTGGTGATTCTCACATTAAACCACCACTCGTCGCCTCTCTGTGGCCCAGGAGGCCCATGGTGGCTTTACCTCTGACCTTAATCTTCTTATTAAACCCCCTTCACTTCTCCAATATGCTTTTCACTTCCCCTTTGAACCTTAGTGTTCTGCTTGAAGTTTTTGTCTTGACACTCATCATAACCTCACTTTTTCTTCTTCATTTTGTATTTTATCTCCTTTGTTCATCCTCAGAGCTCTGGATTTGTTTGTTCTCCTTTTGCTTTTTGAGGGAACATACCTTGATTGTACCTGAATCATGTCTATTTTAAACATAGCCCTTTGTTCAGTGACTGTTTTTCCCACCATAATTTTGTTCCTGTCTCTCTGGCTCAGCTCCATTCTTTGCCCATTGAAGTCAGCTCTCCTCCAGTTAATTCTTCTTATTCTGGACTGCCAATTATCCAATTTTATCACCACCCCTGGTCCAAAACCAAACCAGCAGTGGGGTTCTAAATGCTGGGAGCTTATTTAGACTGAACTTAATTCTTTGTGATTTATGAAACAGTGTCTCATTTTACTGAGTATCCTTGTCTAGAGAGGGTTGATTGCTCATGTGGAAACATAGCAAATGACTAAGCTACAACTTACCTGTGTTACAAACAGAAGGCCAAGGAAATAAAATAACAAACAAAGACCAGCTGTCAGATAAAGACGCTTTGGCCTAAGGAACTCAGGAAACTGGTCCAGCAGGCTTGTTATTACTGTTTCTACTGAAAACAAAAGTTATCAGTGATTAATTAATGATTTATACCAAGTCTTAGATAAATCCACCACCAGAGAAATGGCAGCCAAGAGAACTAAAGGAGCCAATGGGGAGAGATTTCTCTGTCTATGGGCAGAATTGTATAAGAGCAATGTTTGGAAAATGGAGGCTTGCTAATGTCTCCTGAAAGTAACTCACCATCTCAGGGTGGGTGACAGAAGATTCTGAGATGTGGGCTATAGGCTGTGATTCAGTGGGAACGACAATATTAGACATTTAGTTCAACAATGTGTGGGAGAACTCTCTCAGATTGTATTGCAGAAGAGTTTGCAATACTGATTGGGAAGATTGTACCTTTGCTGTTTCTGATGCCAGGCAGTTCATCTGGTTTATTTTTCCTATCAGAGTAATGAGCCACAACTGAGTGGCTTGCCACTTTATTTCAGAGAGGCTTGTTGTTTCATGCCTCACAATTAATATGTTACCACGTCACTGTGGGGCAGCAAGGTTGCTCAGTGGTTAGCATTGCTGCCTCACAGTGCCAGGGACCCAGGTTCAATTCCAGCCTTGGGTGCCTGTCTGTGTGGAATGAGTGTGGATTATGATGTCTGCATGGGTTTCCTCCGGATGCTTGGTTTCCTCCCACAATCCAAGGATGTGCAAATTAGGTGAGTTGGCCATGCTAAAATGCCTGTAGTATTAGGTGCATTAGTCAGGAGTAAACGTAGGAGAATGGGTCTGGGTGGGTTACTCTTCGGAGGGTCGGTGTGTACCTGTTGGGCCAAAGGGTCTGTTTCCACACAGTAGGGAATCTTATCTAATATAATAACCTGTAAGACATTATATAAACCCTGCATAATTATGTGACTTAAGAGCAGAAAGGTCTCAGAAACTATCTTGACTTGGGCCACTTCAAGCATGACATACTGACAAACTGTGCTGCATGTTGTAATTGAGTACTTTCATACTCACCGAGAAGCGTACATGAATATAATGTTTGAATATAACAGTGAGCTGCAATAAATATTCTGTTGGATTCTTTAATAACATAAAGCATTGAAGCAAAATGCACATCAAGGATTCCAGGGTCTAACATATGATTATGGTTCTGAGGTTTTCAAGAAGGTCTCTCACACACAATCTCCTTCTATAAAAGGCATTAGGTGTCAGATGGGTTTTTCTGACACAATGATAGCTCTACAGTCAAAATTACTGACAGCAATGTTATTTCATCCAGGTTTATTTGATTGAATTCAAATTCCTCAGACACTGACGTGAAACACAACCAGAAACTATTGGAAACACTCTGCAGGTTTGGCAGCATCTGTGGAGAGAAAGCAGAATTAACATTTCAGATCCAGTGACCCTACTTCAGAATGCTGTTTTTTGAAGAAGGGTCACTGAACACAAAACATTAACTCTGCTTCCTCTCTACAGATGCTGCCAAACCTGCTGAGATCTTCCTGCAATTTCTGATTTCCAGCATCTGCAGTTCTTTTTTGACATAGAGGTGAGGGTTGATCTCATGTCTCCAGGTCATTTATCCAGGCCTCCAGATTAGTCTATTAACTGAATCACAACATAATTGCTGCTCAGTACATTTTAACAAATCCTGTTCCTGATGAGAAGGGTCTAGATGTACATCAAAAATGATAGTTATTATATTGAGACACCTAGAACTTGGCAGCAGAAACAGAAATATGAGTTGTATGATACAACAGAAAGAACAAGGAAAGGGGAAGCAATGGCCTAATGGTATTACCGTTGGACTGTTAATCCAGAGATTATATCCAAGGGACCCAGGCTCAAATCCTGCCACGGCAGTTGGTGGAATTCAGAATCTAATGATGACCATGAATTGATTGTTGGAAAAGCTGACCTGATTTCCTAATGTCTTTTAGAGAAGGAAGCTGCCATCCTTACTTGGCCTGGCCTAGATGTGGCTCCAGACCCATTGCAATGTGGTTGACTCTTAACTGCCATCTGGGCAATTACAGATGGGCAATAAATGCTGCCTAGCCAGCAATGATCTCATCCCATGAATGAATGAAGAAAAACAAAATTGTGAACAGCGACTGAACATGAATGCAGATTTTTAAAAAACATGAATTCCACTGTAAATCTTCCAGATGTTAGGTAACAATGACCTGAATATTTCTTTCCTACAACTTGGAACACGCTTCATTCAACCAAGCTGAGGTTTCATTAAGACATTGTGGAGAATTTGACTCTCGAGTAACATTGTTTTCTCATGCATTACAATCATCAGCAGTAGTTCCAAACATAATAGCTTAGATAAGTTCCTTTTATAGAAGTAGAAAGAGATTGGTTAAATTAAGTAACATTATTGTTGAACTTAAAAGATGTCATTCTTACCAAAACTTGCAAACAATGTGTCAAGTCCCAAAGTGAGCAGCATGAAGAAAAATAAAATGGACCATAAAGTTGCCCATGGCAACTGTGCAAGGGCCTCTGGGTAGGCAATAAAGGCCAAACCAAACCCTGAACAATGGATACAAAACAAATGATAATATTAGTCCTGCATACAATCAACACACACTGCTACATTTAATTCCGTATAGTCACTGATGTTGAGGCAAATTCAAAAAGTCTCAGCTGAGACATTCCAATTACTTCTGGAACATACCATGTGGCACACCCTGAATATAAGGATGAATATATGGACATGAGATCAGTAATTCAGAATGGTGAGATTGTGACATCTTAATTGTGAACTGGATATGTCGAAGGCCAGTAATTTCATATCTGAAACTATGTTAAATCAGTTCTGTACATTTGTTGAATAGTGCCTACTTTCAATGGGAATCAATAATTTTAAAGAAACTTGTTTTTTTATAGGTATTTTTATTGAAAATTTAACATTTTTACAAGTTTACAAAATAAAAAAAACCCAAGCATAAACATTGATATACAATTAAATCTTAAATAAATAACAACCAAAATTTAACAAAAAAAACCGACAAAAAAAACTCAACTAACTACTAATCTAACCGACAACTAACCAGAGTGCAGAATTAAGTCTCTTACATTATTAAATTAAGAGAAACAAAAACCCAACGGATAACACAGAAATTGGGTACTGAGATACATACTGGGAATGTATTAACATCATACGTAACAAAACCCGTATTCGTGCGGGATTCCTCTCCCAAGGGGCCACGGACCAGCCAGGTTCGCCATTTCAATTAAATAAAAGCCCTTGTTAGGACGGCCGAAATATATGTATTTATATAATTCAAGAAGGACTGCCATATTTTATGGAATAATTTGGTCTTTTGGTGCACCATATTTGTAAGGAAATCAAGGGGAATACATTCCATAACTAATCTGTGCCAAATTGAAAGTCCAGGGGGGCCCTCAGCCACCCAGTTTACCAAAATATTTTTCCTTGCATAGAAAGAGAGAATAGAAAATAATCTCTTCCCGTGCATATCCAGGGAGGGTGAGTTCGAAAAGCCCAAAAAGAGAGATACAGGTTCCACTCTAATTTCCGTTCCTAAGATTTCTGTCATAGCAGTTGCTACTTTAGTCCAATATCTACGGATCTTATGACAGGTCCATAGGCAATGTACAAAAGTGCCCACCTCTATTTTACATTTGGGACACATTGGAGATGTTCCTGCCTTAAATTTTGCCAATCGATCCGGTGCTATATGGGCCCTATGAAGTATCTTCAGCTGAATAGCCTGAGTTCTGTTGCAGATGGTGATTCTTCTGGCATTTTCCCAAATGTCATTCCATGTTTCTATAGAGATTTCTAGTCCCAAATCCTAATCCTATATTTTAAGCAGATTGTCTATATCTCCCGATACTTCACCATGTAGTAAATGATAAATAGTACTGATGGAAGATACCCCCACTGGCCATAGCATTCTACATTCTATATCTGATTTATAAAGACAATCTAATAACGTAGTCTTCTTCTGTATGTAATCTCAAATTTGGAAGTATCAAAAGAGGTCTCCATTAGGTAATCCGAATTTCTGACGCAGCTGTTCAAAAGACATCAGGATCCCTTCTTTAAATAGATCCCCTAAACAAGAGATACTCCTGGATCTCCAGAATTTGAAAGTGGCACCTGTAAACCCCAGTTGAAATCCCCATGCTCCCACTATCGGAGCATAAGGGGATGTTTTATGTGAGTTGCCCTCATTTTGCCGCATTATATTCCAAGCTTTAATTGTGTTTAGTATTATGGGGTTTTTACAGTGATCCGTAATGATTTTCCTCTTGTCTGAAAATAAAAGGTTAATAAGTGGGCATTTTACTTGAGAAGCCTCGATTTCCAGCCACATTGATTGCGGGTCAGACAAGACCCAATCAGCTATGTAACTTAATAGGGAACTTAACTGATATTTCCTAAAATCTGGGAAATCCAATCCTCCCCTTGCCTGTGGAAGCTGTAGCTTCTTCAGCTTAATGAGGGGCTGTCTATGATTCCAAATAAAGAAACCCAACCAGCCTTATGATTTACATAGTGCCAGCCTCAGCAGCATCACCAGAAGCATTCTCATAGGGTATAGGAGATGGGGCAGGACATTCATTTTAATTAGTGCTATTCTACTAGCCAGGAAATTGGAAGGTCTCCCCATCGCTGGAGGTCCTGCCTTATCCTTTCCAGTAAATGCACAAAGTTAGCCTTGTATAACTGACCAAATGCTGGGGTAATAAAAATGCCTAATTATAAAAAACCCTCCAGGGACCACTGAAAGGGAAAGTGGGATCCATCCAATAAGTGGGATATACTAGCAAGGCCACCCATTGGCAGAGCTTCCGATTTTGAGAAATTAATTTTATAGCCTGAAAATACACTAAACTTAGATTAAGCGAGGCACGGACATCAAAGGATTACTGAGGAATAGAAGAACATCATCTGCATAAAGGGTAATTTTATGTTTACCTGTACCAATCCTCGGGGTCGTCATATTAGGGTCGGCCTGTATAGCTTCTGCTAGTGGCTCAATTATTAGCGTAAATAGCAATGGCAAGAGAGGACATCCCTGACGGCAGCCCCTATCCATACTGAAGTTATCCGAGCCTAATCCATTGGTAATCACAACTGCTTTGGGATCACTATACAGTGTTGAGACCCATTTGGTAAACACCTTTCCAACGCCAAAGCTTTCCAATGTGTAAAACAAATATGACCATTCAACCCTGTCGAATGCCTTTTCCGCATCTAATGAGACTACTATTCCTGGTATCTTTCCCTGATGGCAGGCTTGAATCACATTCAAAACCCTTCTAACATTATTGGATGATCTACGGCCCTTAATAAACCCCGTCTGATCCTCCTTTATGATATGTGGCAATACCCTTTCTAGCCTCAATGCTAACGTTTTAGAGAGGATTTTGAAATATACATTTAGCAAGGATATTGATCTGTATGACGCACAATCTTCTGGGTCCTTTCCTTTTTTAAGGATAAGAGAGATATTTGCCTCTTTCAGTGAAGGCGGGAGACAGCCCTGACTGGATGAGTAGTTCGTGTAAAAAATGAGGTCTGCAGATGCTGGAGATCACAGCTGAAAATGTGTTGCTGCTTAAAGCACAGCAGGTTAGGCAGCATCTCAGGAATAGGGAATTCGACGTTTCTAGCATAAGCCCTTCATCAGGAATGGGTAGTTATACATGTCCAAAAGTGGACCAGCCAATATTCCTGTAAATTCTTTATAGAATTCAGCTTGAAAGCCATCTGGGCCAGGTGCCTTACCGCTCTGAAGTTGCCTGATTGTGTCAAGTATTTCTTGGATTGTTAGGGGAACATTCAAGACCGATATCTGTTCCTGAGTTAGGTCCAGAAAGGTCAAGTTTTTTAAAAATGATTGCATCCTCCAAGTCCTGTCTTCACAATCCTGCGATTTATATAAATCAAAATAAAATTTTCTAAAGATTGCGTTAATCCTTTTACGATCATGAGTAAAAATACCAGTACTTTCCTTGATAGACGTGATATTTGAGGGGCCTTCTTTTTCTTTGCAAGAAATGCTAAGTATTTACCAAATTCATATGACCTTTGTTTTGCAAATAATATTTCCCTCTTAGCCGTTTGGGTAAGCGTGGTGTTTAAAGCTGTCCTAAGGGCCATAATCCTTTGCAATTTGATAATAGAAGGTCTGTCAGCGTATGCTGTTTCAGCTGCTTTTAAGCGAGCTTCGAGCAGACGCTGCTGTTCTCCCTTTAATTTTTTCTGGGTCGCTGAGTATGAGATGATCAAACCTTGTGCATAAGCTTTGATGGTCTCCCACATCATTGATTGGTTGCTAGCAGTACCTAAATTAATTTCTAAAGAAGTTTTAAATTCTTGAGAGAAGTACTTTACAAATTTACTGTCTTTCATCAGGAAGGGGTCCATACGCCAATGCCAGGGTGATGTCTCATTGTTCCTCGCCTTGATTTCCATATATACAGCAGCGTGATCAGAAATTGTAATACTGCCTATTTTACAGGATGATATGGAATTTTAAAAAATCGAGGGGCAAAAAACAGATCAATTCTGGTATGGCATTTGTGTGGATTGGAGTAAAAAGAAAAATCTCTGCCCTGTGGATGAAGGCATCTCCATATATTTAATAGTCCTAACTCTTTGTTCAAGTCCACCAATTGTCTAGATCTGGGAGATACTCCTGCAGTACTCTTGGGAATCCTATCTATTTCCGGATCCATAATACAATTAAAGTCTCCCGCTATAATTGTATGACAGGCACCGAGAGCCATCAACTTTGAGAAGGCTTCCATTATAAATTTAAAAGGAAGTGCCGGGGGCAATACAAATTTAAAATCCCATATTTCTCTCCATTTATAAGGGCTTTAATCAGAATATATCGTCCAGATTCGTCTTTTATCTGATTTAGGATTTTGAAAGGGAAATTCTTCCGAATAAGAATAACAACTCCCCTGCGTTTTGAGCTAAAAGAAGAAAAAAAGGCCTGATCAAATCCACCCTGTCGTCATTTCAAGTGTTCTTTATCCAATAAGTGTGTCTCCTGTAGGAGAGCTATATCAACCTTTTCTTTCTTGAGGTTTGATAATATTTTCTTCCTTTTGTCTGGTGAATTACTCCCCTTGACATTCCAGGTGCACCACTTAACCGACTGATCAACCATAATCGTCCAGGCAAATCCGAGACCCCTCGGGAGGGGAAACCCTATCCAGAACATCCCGAGCACAGAGCATATAAAATTCACAAAAATAAAGGCTCTCTAATACACTCACAACAGTAAAATAAAAATCTATTTTGAAATAAAAAAAATAAAACGTATTTAAATGGAGATTTTCCCCCTTGTTCCCAGGGGTATCACTTCCTTTCCAAAAGTCTATTGTATCCCCTCCAAACCAGTGCCCCACCCTTGACCCAGGCGCTCCTCAATAGGATGAAGAAAATTCAAATATACTACAGAACTAGAGTTAACAGTGAGCACCCTACTCGCCCCACCCCAACCTACACCAACGCCTGGATATATTTGGTAATGTTAATACCATGTATAAACATATATAACTATGAAATTACAACCTCAACAAGTAATAATTAAATATAATAATACAAAATAACAAGGGAAAACAACCCCGCTCCTAGAGACAGGTAAAATAGTATAAGGTAACCACCTCCCCCCACCAACATTAACTAGACCCCCCAGCCTATATATATATATATAATAAAAAACACAAGGAGGTGGAGAAAATCATTAAGTAGAGAACAAATAAATAAATCCCTCTCCCCACCCCCCCCCCCCAAGATAATATTAAACAGTAAGGTAAAAAAATGATTAATATATTAAAAAAAAGGGAGGGTGGGATGTAAACCGGAGTGGGGGGAAAGCAAACCAACATCAATTATCTCTTACAATTTATCTAAGAGAGTCCAAAAATTCCTTGGTCTTTTCCAGCGATCCGAAGTTATACATGGACCCTTCATGGTTAAAGCGTAGCGTCGCTGGGTAGCGCAAGGAGTACTGAATACTTAAGTCCCTTAAACACTTCTTCGCCTCATCAAACACCTTCATCTTTCAGACCAGAGCTGGGGAAAAGTCCTGGAATAACATGATCTTGGATCCTTTATAGATCATGGCTTGGAGATCTTTTCCAAGATTTCTGGAGGCTTCTAAAAGTATCTGCCTCTCCTTATAACTCTGCAGCCGGAACAGGACCGGGCGGGAACGCTGGGTTGAGCCGGATCCGCGTATTGCAACCCAGGAGTCCCATTCCACCCTTACCTGGCCTGATCCAGCCTCCAGATTTAAAAGCTGTGGAAGCCACTGTTCAAGGAACACTGTAAGCTGGCCTTCCTCTTCCCGTTCGGGAAGGCCCAGCAAATGAATATTTTTTCTACAGCCTCAATTCTCAAGGTCGTCAATGTCATTCTCTAAGGTCCAGACTCGCTGTTTGAGAATCCGGACCTGATTCACGGCCGATTGTGCTGTAGTTTCGGAGGTCGCGGCCTTTAGCTCCGCCCCTCCGACTCAGCACTCGATTTCCTTGATGTCTTGCTTTTGCAGCGCTGCCGAGAGTGAGTCCCATCGGCCTCAGGATTCTTCTATAAAAGCGTCAATCTTTGCATGAAGTTTGGATATTACTCCCACGAGGCTCGCCACCGAAAGTAAGCCCCCCGGGTCGCTTGCGGACGCCTCTTCTGCAGCTGGAGAGGGTGGGGGAGGGGTTCCTGTTTGCTGAGAGCTGCAGGCTCCCCTTTAGTCATTTTTACTGGAGATGAAATTGTTTAAATTCAATACTAAACAACTAATTACATTAAGTAAAAACTATTTTAAATGATTTGGTGAGTGTGGTGGGGGTGGGCGACCCACTTTGCCCAAGTCTTGGGAGGAGCACTGTAGACTCAGACTTGCTGGGTCGCTGCCATCTTGGATTCCCAAAGAAACCTGGTTGATAGATCTTCTAAGTTTAAACCCATTCTAGCTAAGTTATATCATTGCCCATGGTGGTTACTGGGTAAAACATTTACATGCATGCTGTTATCAATGGAGTAGTGGATGAGTGGGAGATAATGCACTCCTCCAGCCTCAGTCTAACAAGAGGGCAGTGACAAGGAGTTCAGAACAACTGGAATATCCAGACCTGTCCTTGCTGGTGGTTCTTCCTTGCCACTCAAGCTAGTGTACAATGGAACACTTGCTATCAACAGGAACATGGTGGATCAAACCACTGGCTTCCTGAAGGTGTCAAATCAAGTTCAAATGGAGTACATCTCAAAATCACGAGAGGTTTGCTGAATCTCTCAAATCTTGCTTCCAGGACGGCAGAGTTATCCTGGGAGAATGAATAGGAGGAGGAAGGTGGTGGTGGTTGGCATGGTTGTCCCTGGACAGATACTCAGGTTATTCACTAATCTAATCACTGCCACGCAATAATTGTTCTACCATTCCCTAGCTATCAACCCAACTTTTATTTAACATCAAAATAAATCCGGAAATAGAAGCCACTAATAAACACAATCATTCCATGAGAACTTCATTGTGCACCAATTCCAATAATGTAGGAAAAGTTGATCTTTCTGTTACTGAATTCTCTGAGCACCTGTCTTATGTTTGCCTGTTGCCCTGTTACTATCATTCTCAATTATTTTTCTGTTCCTTTCTCGTTCCATTAATCCCATTGACTCAATGCTCTTTTGGGCAAATTACACTCAGGCCCAGGTGTCCTCTAGTACCCCATCGATGTCTAACAAATGACACATATGTGCTATCCTGCAGCAGAATAGTATGGTTAACTTTGTATTTACCTGACCGTGCAACCTCTGAAACAGGCTTGTTTTGCACATGAGCCATGTGTCCAAGAGTGGAGAAGATGATAAATTCCGCAAACACACTCGTAGCACAATTAACAACACAGACAATGATGGTATCTTGCTAACAGTTGTTGTGGAATTTGTTGTAGGATGACAATGTGATTAAACTGCCCCAACCCACTGATGTCGAGTAGAAAATTTGTGTTGCAGCATCTTTCCAGACCTGATAAATAGAAGGGAGAATTCATCAGCGCTGAACGATTTCACTTGAACTCATTCAACTGAAAAACTACATTGACCACAAGAAGCATAGTGTGAGTTAGTCCAGCAGCTCAATGTGATCTGACTGAATTAAACTAGCTCTGATCAACACCATCTCACTTAATAGGAGGGCCATCATTTGATTTTCCTTTGACTACTTGCTGCCAACTTTAAGATTTTCCCTCCAAAATTGACTCATAGCAGATATAAAACCCCACTGGACCAAAAATCTGATCTTCTGCAAAGTCATTGCTATTTTCTGCACTGCAGTCTGTTAAGTAAAATGTAAACTGCACACATTGGGGTTAATTTGGATCACAAAAATGATTTAAATTAGATTTAAAATAGGTATGAATGTCAAACTGAGTGCACATTTGTAACAAACCATCTTATACTTAAATGGTGAGGCTCCAGATGCTCCTTGTTATTTATGTGTAAATTCCACAGCAATTTCTGACTGCACTCAGAGGTTCAGAGAAATATCTCTGATATGCACCACTCTGCTGTTATAAAAATGATATCTCCTGACATTTACAAACTTGGCTCAGTGTGAAATTACCTATTACATGCGTAGAGTCACATTATTATTGTTGATGTGGAAGAAGGGTTTGGGGGGGAAGGGGGAGAAGATCAACTGAAAGGCAGGATCTTAGCTCTCAGTAGCTCCCCCAAGTCCTCCCATCTATATGTAGTAGAGTCCTTCAAATAAGTGTTGATGCATTTAGATGAATTCCCTCTTCTTGGAAGCCCGATAGGAATTCAACAGGATTTTGATTTCGCCTTACCTCATGATTGTCCGCTGGTCTCCACAAGTAGGTGCAGAACCAGGGAGGAGATGTTTCAATGGCCATTCATTGGCCACTTAAACACCATAAGTAATGGCAGAGCATCAAAATCCATCCATGAATCTTCTGCCACCACGATAGATGAGTGACAAGAAGCTACAAACTAATGCTTTACCACCTAATTTCATGTCCCATTGCTCCCAAATTGTCATTTGGAAGGGCATAAAATTCTGCATTTTATTTCTGAACTACTCTAAGTTCACTCATTGAGAGTCACATTTCCTTCACTATCACAGTTCGTGTGCTGTTAATTTTGCAATCAAACGATTTACTTGGTTAAGCAGATGCTCAGTTGCTTTCTCTCTGTAGTCACATCTCAGGTACAGATGATATTGTGACAATGCCATCTCCCACTTCTCGATAAACTCCAAATGTCATTGACATTAAACAGGTCAGGAGATGTCAAATGGACTACCACAGCTTTGCCGTTCTCAAGGGCAAGTAGAGATGGGCAGTGAATGCTGGCCAGCCAGCAATGCCCATATCCCACCAATGTATATTGAACAAATACTGATGACATAGTCTCATAAGTGATTGTAACTGAAAATCTGATTACTGAATCAATCCATGATTTCAGAAAGAAAGAGGCACTGAGAATAAACAATCCTTTGCATCCCACTGCCGATCTCATCCAGTTGTATCTAATCTCATCATCCTAGCCCTTAGCATTGATTCCCTCCTGCTCATACCAAGATGATTACAACAATAAACTAACTCATTAGAATTCATCACAAAGTCTCAGCTAGCTTTTCGCAACATGTGCAAAATGATCTTTCCAAATACAAACAAAAGATTGAAAGGTACATTTCAATTCTAAATTTTAATACCTCAATCAGACAAAATAAAAGAAGGAACAGTTAAATAAAAAAAAGTGATTTTTGAAATTCAGTTGATTCTGTTGTTGAGCTTACCTGAGCATCAGCCAGTTTGGAGAAGTCTGAATGGCTTCCGATGTAGAATTCAATTCCTTTAGAGGCTCCCTCCAGGGTAACCCCTCGGATCAGGAGTATCGTCACAACCACATACGGGATAATTGCAGTGAAATAAACAACCTGAGAATGGAGAATAAATTGGAAGATTTTCCTGTATTAGTGGTACAACATTTACTTTATTGGATCCAGCTGATTGTAAACTGATAGGAATATAAACAAAGAGTGAATCAGAAGACAGTTGGTTACATGATGGGGATATTTAACACTGAGCTACATGTTGGAAATAAGTTTAAATTCTACAATATTATTTATAGTTTTATAATTAATCACATTCAGGGAAATGACAGATGTATTCAGGAGAATTGATGAGAACTTCATGAATATATTCAACATTTCATATTTCATGATTCTTTACTATTCTAATAGTCCAGACAAATGGTAAATAAAACCCTGACCCTAATCTGCTCAGTCCCTTCCCCCAGTCCCGCCCAGCCTTCCGCAGCAATTGGAATTTCCCCCAGAGTCCCTGTGTCAGTGACTGAAACCCTTAGAATGAGGGACACATTCAGGAATTTGGGGGCATTGCTGGGGCTAGAAATTAGTGATGTTCAATTTCAGTTGTGAATATTACAATTTGTGACTGTTCTTCACACTTCTTTTTCAAACTTATTTCAGCCTCGTCATTTCTCTGATTGTTATGTTGTTCAGAGCAGGACCCACACAGTTTGTGGCTGAACACTTGGCAGGTGATTGAGCGGCATGAGGTGTCATATCTGCTCCTCTTCAAGGCTGTATCCCCTCAAAGGGTAACCATGCTCTGTGGAAGCTACAAAGGATTACTGCACACTAGTTCATTTTCTGTTCTCTATACCTTGCAGGAACTGTTAACATCACCAAGGATATAAAATACGCACTTCACAACAGTCAATAAATTCTAGTTTTATTCTTACAGGGAATCTGTATTTTGTCAGTAGTTGTAACTGTCTTCATCACCAGTCATTTACCTTTCCTGAAGATTTGATTCCTTTCAAAAATGCTGCCCCAACCATCAGCCAGGCTAGAAGCAGACAGAGGGCTAAATGCCAGACTATCTCCCCAGTCTCATCCAATGAACTTGTACGGTGTAAAACTGCTTGACTGAGTTAAAAAAAGAGAAAATATTTTTCATAAGGGTCCTGTTTATTACACATAGATACTATGTGCTCAATGCATCTGAGTATTTAGTGCAATATACAGGGCTTTTAAAAATATTCAGTTGTTACAGAATAAGTCCTACTTTTAAATAAGAGAATGGTTACTGAAGTTTGATGTCCTTTATGTTTTTCTCTTTCTACATCTTATTCAAACAGAATATGGGTGCGTTGGCTATATTTGAATCTGCAACTGCATGAAAAAATTCGTGGCATGCCTTAATGGGCTCCATCTTATGCTCAAATTTACACTTGAAATGGAACAGTCAAATTAATCTCTTTAGCGAGAGTTCTAGTTGGGAAATCAGCCAGGGGTTCTCTACTCCTATATACCAATGATCTACCTTCAGAAGTCAGTACACATGTTGAGATTCCTATGTTTTCATATACTGCAAAATGGGCATGATCAGCAACCTTGTAAATTTATTGGCCATGTAAATGTAATGTTGAAGTAGGGCACTTCTCAAGCACCCTGCAGGTAATGGCCACTGATCAGATAATCCCTCAATGTATGTTCCAACCAGACATCACAGGCCCTAAGGCAGGCCTGGAAGTGCCCAGTCCTCCTCAGGTCTGAAAGGGCAAGGTATCTCCAATGTTTGATCAAGAGTTGAAGTCAACTGTTTCACATTGTTACTATTTTTGTTACGAACATGATGCTGATATTAAACCAACAAGATGTTTTGCTTAGAACAAATAAATAATGTGGTATATTAATTTTAGTGCTGGTGTGATGCCATGTTTCAATGTTATACATCCCAAAGACTGATGGATCGTATCAATAATTCACTCAACTGTTCCCAAGAAAAACATTCTAACTGTACCAAGCCAGCCTGCAAATACAAATTCACGATACAGTGTTTAATATTAATTGAGATTCTAAAACTGAACTATGTTTACTGGATAATCCTGAGTGTTCAAATAATTACAAGGGAACAAAATAAACAGAGCCGTACATTGGTCTCTCAGATCGAAGATTCTGAAGTCTTTTGGGTTTGGGGAAAAATGCTGTTTATTTTCAAGTTGAGGCAGATTTGCAGAAATCTTGGCAAATGCTAGCTGTGTAAAATGGTTGCTCCTAAAACAGAGAGGTAGTTTTAGGATCTAGAGTTTAGAAGAATGAAAGATTATCTCATTCAGACACACAAAATTCCTCACTGGACAATCCTGAAAAATGTGTTGCTGGAAAAGCGCAGCAGGTCAGGCAGCATCCAAGGAGCAGGAGAATCGACGTTTTGGGCATAAGCCCTTCTTCAAGAATCTGATTCCTGAAGAAGGGCTTATGCCCGAAACATCGATTTTCCTGCTCCTTTGATGCTGACTGACCTGCTGCGCTTTTCCAGCAACACATTTTTCAGCTCTGATCTCCAACATCTGCAGTCCTCACTTTCTCACAGGACAATCCCACCATTTGTGGAGGAGGAGTTTGAAAACACATTCAATACTATGCACTTGGCTCGTTAATAAGAACCTGTGGTGTTGGAGGAAGGATAATAGCACAGGCAGAGGAATGACTAACTAATAGAAGACAGATTTGCGATAATGGGGGCATTTTCAGGATGGCCTATAACTAATGTAGTGCTCTAGGGCTGGGGCCACAATTATTTACAATATATGAATGACTTTGATGAGGAAAGTGAATGGACTATCGCCAAGTTTGTGGATGATATGAAAATAGATGGGAAGGCAAATGGTGAGGATGACACACAGAGACTGGAGGGATACAGGCAGAGTAAAAGAGTGGGCGATAAAACATGGCAGATTGAATCGGGAAATCCCTGGCAATTACAGACCAGGCAGTCTTACGTCTGTGGTCAGCAAGGTTTTGGCAAGAATTCTGAGGGGTAGGATTTATGACTATTTGGAAAAGCATAGTGTGATTAAAGGCAGTCAACATGGCTTTGTGACGGGCAGGTTATGCCTCACAAATCTTATTGAGTTCTTTGAGGAGGTGACGTAGCAGGTCGATGAAGGTCGAGAAATGGGTGTGGTGTATATGGACTTCAGCAAGGCATTTGATAAGGTTCCCTATGGTAGATTCATTCATAAAGTTAGGAGGTATGGGTTACAGGGAGATTTGGTTGTCTGAATTCAGAATTGGCTGGCTGACAGAAGGCAGAGAATGGTTGTAGATGGAAAGTATTCTGCCTGGAGGTCAATGTTGAGTGGGGTCCCACAGAGCTCTGTTCTTGGACCTCTGTTGTTCATAAATTTTATAAATGATTTGGATAAAGAGGTTGAGGGGTGGGTTAGTAAATTTGCAAATGACACAAAGGTTGGAAGTGCTGTTGATAGTATCGAGGGCTACTGTAGGTTGCAGCACCTCATAGACAGGATGCAGAGCTGGGCTGAGAAATGGTAGAAGGAGTTCAATCTGGATAAATGCGAAGTGATGCATTTTAGAAGGGGAACGCTGAACTTGAATGCTGAAATAGGATTAAAGACAGGATTCTTGGCAGTGTGGAGGAACATAGGGATCTTAGTGTTCAAGTGTATAGATCCCTCAAAGTTGCCACCCAAGTGGATAAGGTTGTTAAGAAAGCATGTGGTGTTTTAGCTTTCATTAACAGGGGGATCGAGTTTAAGAGCCGCAAGGTTTTGTTGCAGTTCTACAAGTCCCTGGTGAGACCACACTTGGAATATTGTGTCCAGTTCTGGTCGCCCGATTATAGGAAAGACACAGAGGCTTTGGAGAGGGTGCAAAGAAGGTTTACCAAGATGTTGCTTGTCTTACAAAGAGAGGTTGACTAAGCTCGGATTTTTCTCGCTGAGATTAGGAGGAAGAGAGGTGACCTGATTGAGGTATACAAGGTAATGAGAGGCATGGAGAAAGTGAGGACTGCAGATGCTGGAGATCAGAGCTGAAAATGTGTTGCTGGAAAAGCGCAGCAAACAGGCAGCATCCAAGGAGCAGGAGATTCGACGTTTCGAGCATGAGCCCTTCTTCAAGAATGAGGACAGTGTGCCAAGCTGGCTAAGATAAAAGGTAGGAAGGAGGGACTTGGGGGAGGGGTGTTGGAAATGCGATAGGTGGAAGGAGGTTAAGGTGAAGGTGATAAGGTGAGGGTGATAGGCCGGAGGGGGTGGTGGGGGCGGAGAGGTCAGGAAGAAGATTGCAGGTTAGGAAGGTGGTGCTGAGTTCGAGGGTTGGGACTGAGACAAGGTGGGGGGAGGGGAAATGAGGAAACTGGAGAAATCTGAGTTCATCCCTTGTGGTTGGAGGGTTCCTAGGCGGAAGATGAGGCGCTCTTCCTCCAGCCGCCATGTTGCTATGGTCTGGCGATGCAGGAGTCCAAGGACCTGCATGTCCTTAGTGGAGTGGGAGGGGGAGTTGAAGTGTTGAGCCACGGGGTAGTTGGGTTGGTTGGTCCAGGTGTCCCAGAGGTGTTCTCTGAAACGTTCCGCAAGTAGGTGGCCTGTCACCCCAATATAGAGGAGGCCATATCCCTCATGAGAGGCATGGATAGAGTCAACAGCCAGAGAGATTTCCCCAGAGCAAGATTGACTGGCACAAGGGGTCATAGTTTTAAGATTTTAGGAGGAAGGTATAAAGGAGACGTCAGAGGTAGGTTCATTACGCAGAGAGTTGTGAATGCATGGAATGCATTGCCAGTTGTGATAGTGGAAGAAGAGTCATTAGGGACATTTAAGTGACTGCTGGACATATACATGGATAACAGTGAGTTGAGGGGTGCGTAGGTTCGGTTATTTTATTTTACATTAGGATTAAACCTTGGCACAACATGGTAGGCCAAAGGGCCTGTTCTATGCTGTACTTTCCTATGTTCTATGTAATTACACTTGCATTAAATTTAGGATAAAGCTACAATTATGATTTTCCAGTGTAGCACACTTGCATGAACTGGAAACTTTGTATATTAATACACAGGGATCGTCTTTGTAGACAGAAAAACTGTGTATGAGCTCTGCCCCAATTCAAATGAACAGAATAGATGACAGCCATTAACTCGGGCAATGCTCTGGCCAATCTATCAACCTCCTGGTTTAAATTTAAACAAAATCTGCCAGGTAAATGTCAAATAGCTCTAATGGGCACATCCCTCAGTGTAACAACTCAACCAATCAGAGTTCACTTGTCAACCAATCGGATAACACCTCTCATTCAGCATCTGTTATTTTCCACTAACATAAAACAAATGTTGGAAATCTGAAACAAAAGCAAAAATTTCTGGAGAAACTCAGCAGGTCTGGCAGCACCTATGGGGAGAAAGCAAAGTCAATGATTCAGGTCCAGTTCTGAAGAAAGATTGCTGGACCCAAAACATTAACTCTGCTTTCTCTCTGCAGATGCTACCAAACCTGCTGAGTTTCTCCAACAATTTCTGGGTTTTTTTTGTTCCTGTTATTTTCCCTTCACTTTAGTATTTCTTGCAAATTTTCAGGATGAATGGAAGACAGGAAGTTTTGACTTAATGTTTCTTTTGTCAGCATTAATCAAAGTCTGTCACACTAAACAACAATGTACTTACTCCCAATATTGCTCACTCGGACCCTGGTGAGGAATGGAGATTTCTGATCCATTTAGGCAAGTGTTATTATACGTCTGCAGCCATGTTGTATTAATGACTTCAAAATATCCATCATCCAGAGTAAGATTGCAAAATGGATCTAGAAAATGTTGAATGTGTTTTAGAACTTTACTGCTCCTTGTTGAACATTGCTGCCATTTCTAGTGGTACAATCAGGGTCTCTGGGCAACCCAACCCAACCTCATCCATTACATAAGGTGGAATCAGAGGCATAGACTGAGGTAGGAATATATAAAATGAAGAGCCTCTCTTCTTCCCAGTGTCCACTCATTGAATCCAGGGTAGGATGGTTTGAGGACGGCCTTTCTTGCCAGACGTAAATTGACTCCCTAAGAGATGTCTTAAATGGGTATGCTGGCTGCCATTGGCATTCTTATGTATGTGTTGAAGGGTGGGGGTGGGGAAGGGGCACAATATGTGGGTTCACTCTATCTGGTCTGTTGTTTCCTAGGAGGGTAGATTTTCAGGTGGGTGCCCAATAGAGGTATCCAATGACATCGAAGAAAATTGCATTGTTCAATTACTGGCTTCCATAAAGTGTTTGGTACTAGTGGTAGATGCAAGTGGCCCAAAAGCTCCCTTAACACACAAATAGGTACATCAACAGTGAAGGTTCCCACTTCATGAAGATGCATCCTATGACACTCAATAGCATATCCTGCATGTGAAAGAAATCACACAGGGACTGAGACACCATGTTTTTTGTTGAACACCAGCCTGCAACAGCACAGAGAATCACTAAATTATTATAGCATAGAATGAGACGATGCAAACTGTTGTGAAAATCCAAATTAGAGTTTCACCTAGTTCCTCCACTCAGTAGCTCTGAACTCCTTCCTTTTCAAACAATGATCGATCTCCCATTTGAATGTCTTGAATAAAAATAACCTCCACCACACTCTCAGGCAATACATATGCAATCCTAACTTCTTGCTGTGTGGATAAAAATTTCCACTGAGTCACCATTGGTTGTGAATGGTTTTAATTGGCCCTTCATTCTATCCAGACTGTACACGCTGGGTACATATACTGAGCTCCCTTCTTGTATTCCACATTATTAGTTCACACTAATGACAGCATCATTTAGGGATTTTAAGAAAAGTGTCTCATACACCATGTTTGAAGCTGACAGAAATGTCAGCATTGTGGAGCACAAACAGAAGAGACAAATGAGTAAAGAACTTTCTACATGGGCGCCAAATGTGTCCCTTCAGATCCACTTGGTCTGTGCTAGCCATGTGATAGTTAATGTATTCAGACTCACTCAGGAAGGACCAGCCAATCACTGAGCTTTCAGACATCCCATCCCTCAAAGACGATACCGCAGCCTCCTGACTCAGTCTGGTCTATAAGCTTAAGTCTCAAACTCCCTGGTCTCAATCCCTCACACATTAACTCAGATATTATATTGACACATTTTTTAGGTATTTTCATGACTATATTTTCATATCCACATCTTATGAACAAGTTCTAACTCTCAATATTTACAATATACATATCTATGCTATACCATTATTACAGATTGCAGTGGTTCACCACAACATTACTAAGGGCATTTGGGATAAACAATGAACATTGGCATAGACAGTGGTGCCACGTCCCTTGATCAGTTTGTTCAGATTTTTATGACACACCTCTCCAGCGGGGGGGGGTTAGAAATGAACCTTGTGGGTCAGAGGTTGGGGCATTACCACTGTCAAAAGCCATGTGATAAGCTTTCATTAATGGATCAGAAAATGAATATTAATCCTGATAATTAATTACTTCTGATTCCCTAACTCCAGTACGATCACTTTCCAGGCTTCAAAACCTGTGAATTGTGTTTTATAATAAAAAAAAGATTGAGAGTAACTTCCTAGACCCATGCACAGGGTCACAGACAGGAATGTGAGTCCAAAATGCAGATATATGGAAATTAAAAGGTATTATTTAAATCATGAATTTCCTGTTTTCCAAGACTCACACCTTCCCTTAAGAGGCAAAATGCAGCAAGAATATGTACATAGTCAGCTGACTAGAAGAGCACCTCCCAATGTATTGAATAAGGGCAAACACTGTTGTAAGTCATTGGCTATTGGTACTTAAAATTGACACCAGTTGCAGGTCACACATTGGTTTCCTTGACTCAGAGGGAAACAACTTAAACATTTTTGAAATAAAATAAGATCATAAGGCTATAGAGATAGGAAGATCATTATGCCTTTCAACCTATCAAGTCTATTCCACCATTCAATCATAGCTGATATGTTTCTCAACCCCATTCTCCTGCCATCTCCCCATAACCTATGATCCCATGACGAATCAAGAACCTATCTTTCTGTCTTAAATATATTCAATGACTTGGCCTCCATTGTCTTCTGCAGAAATGAGTCCCACAGATTCACCCTTCATCTCAGCTCTGAGGCTTCGTACCATCGCTCTCAGGCTGTGTCTCGGGTCCTATCAGACTCTATATAGGCCTTTCAGTATTTTGCAAGTTTCAATAAGATCCCTCTCATCCTTCTGAATCCCATCAAGTAGAAACCCGAAGTCCCTAACTGCTCCTCCTATGACAAGCCATTCATCCCCATGATCATTCTTGTAAGCCTCCTCCTCCTCCAATGCCAGCACATCCTTCCTTAGATACAGAGCCCAAAACTGCTTGTAATTTGCCAAAAGTAATCTGAACAGATCCTTTACGATCACAACAGTATATTCCTGCTCTTGCATTTTAAGCCTTTTAAAATAAATTCTAAAATTGCATTTGCCTTCCCAGCACCCAACTGAACCTGCATATTCACATCAAGAAAATCCTGAACTAGGACTCTGAAATTCCTTTGTGCTTCTGATATCCGAAGACTTGCTCCATTTAGAAAATATTCTGCGCTCTACTTTTCCAACCAAAGTGCATAATTCCACACTTGCCACAGTGTTCCATCTGCCACTTCTTCATCTACTCTCCAAGTCTTTCTGCAGCCTCCCTACCTCCTCAACATTATCTGTCCCTCCACCTAACTCTGTTTAACACACATGTTGTTCTGAAACTTGTTGCTACTCTCACTCCCATTTGTAAAACCAATGACGTTTGAAATCTGCGTCCTGGTCCTGATCTTCAAATTTCCTTTCAGGCTCAAAATCCAGCATCCAATTTCATGACCCCTAATCCTAAAGGTCAAGGAGTGAATGTAAATCATTCATTGTGTTACTGATGACATTGAATGAAGATTTTGAGGAAGATGAGCCTGAGATGAAAACAAAGAGAAAAACTGATCTCTGTACCAGACAGTAGTAATGTAGGTACTGATAATAAAAGGTTGAAACTACCTTAGCTTCCCTACATCTACAATCCAGGTAGAGTAAAGCAGCTGAGAATGACCAACAGTGACAATACTAAAGGAGAGATGATTTTCTTTGCCTGACAATCTTTCACTTCAGTGACTCAGTGACATGATCCTTGGAGCTGGATCCTGTCCAAGTCTCTCTGCTGTACAATCACAATGAAGTTGGTTATCGAAAGCATTGGCTACTTTTCTTATGACAGATCAACAGAATAAAATATGAACAGTCACGGAATGTCCCCAGTCAAAGTGAACACTGTACCTTTGGGAGTCCTGCTGCATGTTTCATCTGCTCCCCACCAACTGAAGCAGTCTGCCCATGGTAGGGGTGATTGGAAGGAAGCAAACAGGTAGTACAGACTGTAACCAATAATGCAGGCATAGGAAATGTTGGCAATTATGATCAGAAGGACCATGGTGACTCCAACACCTTAAAATTGAACAAAGGAAAAAGAGTTTAGAAATAATACTGTTTATTTGAAATAAAACTGTTCTCTTGAATTCAATTGCAATGTATTTCCAACTAGAATATGTTTAATGTAATTTGAGAGAGAAAGAGGGAGACAGTGTTTTGAAATAAGGCAGCCATGGGTGACTGATGTTGCTTCTCTCCAGTCTGAACTTATAAAGTTGAAAATAAGCCATCAACTTTATTATCCCTGTTTTGAATATAAGCACAGGTCATCCTCAGAGTTCAGAAATTATGATAAAGTTACAGACAATTAGGTTCAGAATCTAAACAAGAATTGGACAAGAGAATATTATTCTGTTGTTACAACTATCCCTCTAGTATTGCCATTGTCTTAGTGGGTGTTAGATTTGGTCAGCATTTCCAACAATGTTCAGCTAAAATTGTTGAGTGGATGATCCACCTTGGCCTCATCCGACGGTCGCCAGCATCACAGATGCCAGTCTTCAGCCAAATCAATTCACTCCACTTGATGTCAAGAAACAGTTAGAGTCACTGCATAGTGCAAGGGATTTGGGCCCTGACAGCGTTACAGCAACAGTACTGAAGAGTTGTGCTCCAGAATTCATCGCCAAGCTCTTACAGTACAGTAAGAACACTGGCATATACCTGACAACATGAAACATTGACCAGATATGTTCTGGACACAAAAGCCAATTACTGCCCGAACAGTCCACTCTCTCAATCATCGGAAACAACCTGCTCAGTGACACCCAGCTTGTGTTCCTCCAGGGTCACTCAGTGCCTGGCCTTGGTTTAAACAAAACAGCTGGATTCCAGAGGTATGGTGGAAGTGACAGTCCTTGACATCAAGGCCGCATTTGCCCGTGTGTGGCATCAAGGAGCCTGAGCAAACTGAAATCAATTAGTGTCAAGGGACAAACTCTTCACTTGCTCGAGTCATACCTGGAACACTGAAAGATGGATATGGATGCCGGAGGCCAGTCATCTCAGCTCTAGGACATCTCTGCAAGAGTTCATCAGGCAAAGTCTTAGAGAGAATTGTAAGGGATAGGATTTATGAACATCTGGATAGGAATAATGTGATCAAGGATAGTCAACATGGTTTTGTGAAGGGCAGGTCGTGCCTCACAAACCTTATTGAATTCTTTGAGAAGGTGACTAAGGAGGTGGATGAGGGTAAAGCGGTAGATGTGGTGTATATGGATTTTAGTAAGGCATTTGATAAGGTTCCCCATGGTAGGCTACTGCAAAAAATACGGAGGTATGGCATTGAGGGTGAGTTGGAGGTTTGGATTAGGAATTGGCTGGCTGGAAGAAGACAGAGGGTAGTAGTTGATGGTAAAGGTTCATCTTGGAGTGCAGTTACTAGCAGTGTTCCGCAAGGATCTGTTTTGGGACCATTGCTGTTTGTCATTTTTATAAATGACCTGGAGGAGGGGCTAGAAGGCTGGGTGAGCAAGTTTGCGGATGATACAAAAGTCGGTGGAGTTGTTGACAGTGAGGAAGGATGTGGCAGATTACAGCGGGATATAGATAAGCTGCAGAGCTGGACAGAAAGGTGGCAAATGGAGTTCAATGTAAGTAAGTGTGAAGTGATTCACTTTGGTAAGAGTAATAAGAAGATGGAGTACTGGGCTAAAAGTCGGATATTTGGTAGTGTGGATGAGCAGAGGGATCTTGGTGTCCATGTACACAGATCTCTGAAAGTTGCCACCCAGGTAAATAGTGCTGTGAAAAAGGCATATGGCGTACTGGCTTTTATTGGTAGAGGAATTGAGTTCCGGATTCCTGAGCTCATGTTGCAGTTGTATAAGACTCTGGTGCGGCTGCATCTGGAGTATTGTGTGCAGTTTTGGTCGCCATACTATAGGAAGGATGTGGAGGCACTGGAACGGGTGCAGAGGAGGTTTACCAGGATGTTGCCTGATATGGTAGGAAGATCGTATGAGGAAAGGCTGAAGCACTTGGGGCTGTTTTCATTGGAGAAGAGAAGGTTTGGGGGTGACTTGATAGAGGTGTACAAGATGATTAAGGGTTTAGATAGGGTTGACCATGAGAACCTTTTTCCAAATATTGAGTCAGCTATTACGAGGTGGCATAGCTTTAAATTAAGAGGTGGTAGGTATAGGACAGATGTTAGGGGTAGATTCTTTACTCAGCGAGTCGTGAGTTCATGGAATGCCCTGCCAGTAGCAGTGGTGGACTCTCCCTCTTTATGGGCATTTAAACGGGCATTGGATAGACATATGGAGGATAGTGGGCTAGTGTAGGTTAGGTGGGCTTGGATCGGCGCAACATTGAGGGCCAAAGGGCCTGTATTGCGCTGTATTGTTCTATGTTCTAGGTTAGTGTCTGAGGTCCAACCATCTCTAACTGTTTCATCAATGATCTTCCCTCCACCATAAGGTCAGAAGTAGGCATGTTCACAATGATTGCACAATGTTCAGCAATATTCGCAACTCCTCAGATACTGAAGCAGTCCTGAACAATATCCAGGCTTGGGCTGACAAGTGGCAAGTAACACTCCTACCACCCAAATGCCAGGCAATGACCATTTCCAACAAGAGACAATCTAACCACTGCTCCATGATATTCAATGGTGTTACCATCAATGAATACCCCCGCAATCAATATCCTTGTTGTCACCATTAACCAGAAACTCAACTGGACTTACTATGCAAACACAATGGTGACAAGAGCTGGTCAGAGGCTGGGAACACTGCAGGAGTAACTCACCTCCTGTCTCCCCAAGCTTGTTATCATCTACAAGGCATAAGTCAGGAGTTTAATTGAATATTCCTCACTTGCCTGCTCCAAGAGCACACCAGAAGTTTGACACCCTCCAGGACAAAGCTGCTTACTTGATTGGCAAAACATCTACAAGCATCCATTCCCTTCACACCGATTCGCAATTGCAACAGTTTGTGCTACCTACAAGATGCACTGCAGAAATTTACCAAGGCTCCTTTGAAAGCACCTTCCAAACCCATGACCACTTCCATTTAGAAAGACAAGGTCAGAAAATACAAGGGAATACCACTACCTGCAAAAATCCCCTCTAAAACAATCACCATGCTGACTTGGAAATATACCATTGATCCTTCACAGTCACTTGGTCAAAATCCTGGAATTCCTTTCCAAAGGACATTGTAGGGAAACCTACAGCGCATAGACTGCAGAGGTTCTAGAAGGCAGCTCATCACTACTTCTCATGAGTAACTAGCGATAGGCAATAAATGCTGGCCCAGCCAGAGAAAACAAGTTCCTTGAACGAATAAGAAAAAAGCTCATTGAAGAACAATTTTAGCAGGACTTATACATTTAGTGGTAAGATCTTGGGGTCTGTTGCTGAACAAAGAGACCTGAACAAAGAGTGCAGGTTCATAGCTCCTTGAAAGTGGAGTCGCAGGTAGATAGGATAGTGAAGAAGGCTTTTGGTATGCTTTCCTTTATCAGTCAGAGTATTGAGTACAGGAGCTGGGAGGTCGTGTTGTGGCTGTACAGGACATTTGTTAGGCCACTGTTGGAATATTGTGTGCAATTCTGGTCTCCTTCCTATTGGAAAGATATTGTGAAACTTGAAAGGGTTCAGAAGAGGTTTACAAGGATGTTGCCAGGGTTGGAGGATTTGAGCTATAGGGAGAGGCTGTACAGACTGGGGCTGTTTTCCCTGAAGCGTCAGAGGCTGAGGGGTGACCTTATAGAGGTTTACAAAATTATGTGAGGTATGGATAGGATAAATAGACAAAGTCTTTTCCCTGGGGTGTGGGAGTCCAGAACTAGAGGGCATAGGTTTAGAGTGAACGGGGAAAGATATAAAAGAGACCTAATAGGCAACTTTTTCTTACAGAGGGTGGTACATGTATGAAATGAGCTGCCAGAGGAAGTAGTGGAGGCTGGTACAATTGCAACATTTTAAAGGCATTTGGATGGGTATATGAAAGGAAGAGTTTGGAGGGATATGGGCCAGGTGGGGCTAGATTGGGTTGGGATATCTGGTCTGCATGGAAGGGTTGGACCAAAGGGTCTGTTTGCATGCTGTACATCTCTATGACTATATAACTTGGCACCATTGATAAGTACCAGAGTTGGTTTTAGCTCCTACCTCGTTTCCTCAATGTCTATTTCATTTGAGGGTTTAATCCCGCACCTGATGTCCAAGTGAGCATTCTTCAACCTAAAAACTAACCACTGAAACATTGAACTCCATCAACTATTAACTCGCTGGGTCCAGACTTGACCCAATGTGTAGTATGCACTTTGGTTTTTTTTTACCAAGGATTGGGAATCAGTGACAGGATCCTTGGTTTGTGTTTTCCAACTTAAACTGAGGGCACAGTTCTCACTGCAGCTCATAACTAGCTGCTTTGCTAACCCATATCTTGTGATTTAGCTTTAATTTATTCAAAGTAGAACAGCAACTGCTGGTGTGAGTTTATCTTCAGCAGGATGTTTTACCAGATGTGACAATGCTTATGTGATCCCCAATAACATAAGAAACTGAGTGTGAATATCATGGGTTTGAAGAGACTGTTAAACATTTGTTACAATTAACTATTGCAAACAAGTGGTACACTCCGAAGGCAAAATAGCATCTGGGCTGATATTTTACAACAGAATAAGGATAACTTTTCCAAAACAGATATACATGGTTGTGCAGAGGCACATGGAATTAATTTGACAATTATGCACACAGGTAAGACAGAGTTTAAAGATTAATGTTTCAAAATTCAATGTAATGTTTTGAAAGTTTGACAATTTTTCCTGACTTGGTGGATGTATGTCCACCTGGAAAGGTACTCATTGATCTCTGTTGCACTTGTTTGACAACTTGGTAAGTTGCTGCTAGTTGCTATTAATCAACCCTACCACACAACATCGTCAGAGGGTTCAACTCTCAATCTCTTCATGCATGATTGGTCTGTCATAAATTGTTCAGAGCTGGCTTCTGTTCCTTTATCATGTAATATCATGAGCTGCAATACATTTCTGTGACCTGGGCTGGTTGCATATTTTAGAAACCTTTGCTGGTATCCAAAGATTTGTATTTCTAACTCTCACTCTCTGCCCAGTGAGCAATTTTGGAGATTCTTACTTGGGAGACCAAATAACCTAAAAATACCACCATTGTGTCAGTGACACTTGTACTCATTTTGCTGCTTATTCACCAAAAAAATGGGTGATTTAGAGAAGTAATCTGTCACAAGGAAGTAATCTCCCCATACAATATGAACAGCTCTGTTGCTACTTTGCTGAAGAATTGGATGAAATATCATATGGATATAGAGTCTCCCACTGTTTATATATTGCATTCGTGAGTCATTGAATATCCCGATTCATCCCTGGATTGTTATGCCAATCATTTTGAACTTTCAATACTCATGCGTTCCTGTGGTAGCATGGGCATGATTTGAAACTGCGCCCAATGAAAACAATTCACATTGTCCAAAGTATAACATGTCAGCCTTGAGAGCACATTTAATTTCATAGTTTAGGTGATCATGGTGCAGATCAAGATGAATATCTTTGTATTTTGGATAAGCTGTTCTGTAAATCATATGCAATCATCTTTGCTACCTGGCTTAATTACTACTTCAAAGTTATAACTTTACCAATTCTTGACTAATTCAATTGCACCATATGTGACTTGTTCTGCATTGGTGGGTGTGGTTTGAATGTCATGATTTAAGACTGCACTTAGATCTGTACATACTGGTAACCATCTATCTGTTAGACTAAATATTTCGGGAAGCCAGTGAGAGTTTGCGCATTGACACTCATTGACAATACATACAATTGTTGATCTGCTGTCTCCACTGAGAGATGGTTTCTCATAGCCTGTACCATGGAACATTACTTGCTCAGGTGCATGTTATTGAGGCCATATAGTGGTTACATGGTAACACTAACTCCGGTGTTGATTTTAGCTTTTATCTTGTATCACACTGCCTTCTCAGGACACATGATATTAAAGAGCTCCTGATTGCTTTCTACTCCCAACACAGAGTGTGAGATTAACATCATGTAAAGCCTGCTCATTTTCTAAAGTTTGACTTTCATTTGGTTGACTCTGAACCTCATCAATGTGGTTGCCTTGGTGCACCTTGGTAACAGTTTCCTTGTTGCTGATGATTTGTTATTACTCTATACTGTCATGTTGGTCGCTTGTTGGTTTAATGTAAGGGCCTGACTTGGCTTTTGGAAACAGATTTCCTGCACATAGCCATGTCCCTTGATGCTACAGATATCAAAAAATAGAGCATGGACTTTGGAGAAGTGCAACAAACTACTGCTATTGGAGCTTTTGTTGGGTTTCTGTGCTTTACTGACCATTGCAATAGTATTGGTAGCATGTAATTGTTGCTGGCCTGCCACGACATCTTCATAGATCTGTCTACCCTCAAGTAATAGGTCAAGACTGTGGCCCTTCTTATTGCACAAATGTTTCTTCCAACTGACTTTAATTCATGTGAATGTGATAATCAACTCATTAATATTCTCTGGTCGTTCCTCTTCAGTGAAATCATACTCATGCCCTTTGCTTTGGCATCCTCCAACAAACTGGTGAATAGTCTCTTGAGGATCCTTGTCTATTTGAAATGATGTCGAGTCTGTTCATCCTGAAGTGAATTCTTATCTTGATCTGCTCTTCAAGATCTTTCCAAATCATATCCAGACTTTTCTGATCCACCCAGAAAAACTGTGCATGTTAATAATGTGAAGCTTCTCCTTGTCAAGTCATAAAATCCCTACGGAGTGAAAGCAGGCCATTCAGCTCATTGAGTCTGCATGACCCTCTGAACAGCATCCCATCCAGAACCAATCTCCTACCCTATCCCTGCAACCCTCCATTTCCCCTCACTAATCCACCTAACCTACACATCCCTGGATGCTATCAGCAATTTAGCACAGCCAATCCACCAAACATGCATATCTTTGGACCGTGAGAGGAAACCCAAGCACCTGGTGGGACCCATCTGAAATGGGCAGAATGTGTAAACTCCACATAGACAGTTGCCTGAGGGTCAATTCAAACCCAGATCCCTGGCAATGTAAGGCCACTGTACCTCCCTGAGTTCTGACAAGATTTTTAAGAGTTCTTTTCATGGCCACACCTAGACCTTGATCTGCAAAATAGAACTGCATGAAGTTTTGGAACAGTAAAATCAGTGAAGGTGTTGCTGGATGCCAAATCCATACCAGTTTTGTTGCTATCCATGAGTTGGCCTTTACAAAAACACCAGCTTTTGCTGTGTGTCTCTGATATTTTTGTCTCTCCAAATTATACTGCTCTTTCCTTAAGAATAAAGACGTTTGTAATTGTCATTATGTATTAACTTCCATCAACCGAGCTTTCTAGGATTCAAGTTTTCTGTAATGCACTGGCCTTTGTCATAGCTCAAGGGCATTCTTTAGCATTTTAATTTGTTTTTATTACCAAGGAAATCTTAGAAATGTATTTTATCTTGAAAGAATTTGCATCCTAATGAAAATTAGAAATATGTTCCATTGTTCTCGTGCTTAATGCTCCATCTACAGATGTGTACAATTGTCTGTACTCTGAAAAACTGATGCTGTTTAAGGACAACAAACTTCTCCCTATTCCAAACTGTTTGCTTCCAAAGTCATGCTGGACATCAATTTGTTTTCTAAATGTGTACCTCTATGATGTCTTTAAGAGATAGTAACTGCTGTTGCTATGGTGTGAGTTTGCCTCACCAGGGTGTTTTACTTGATGAGGCAATGCTTTTGTTATCTAACACAATGTCAGAAACTGGGCATGATATTGTGGTATTGGGCAACCCAACACTCATTCATTACATTGCTCAAGCATACACATTTCTGAGCTAGTAGTTTGCTATTAGTTTACAATAGTTGGGCATGTTACTAGTCAAGTTTCCTGGAGATGGTGGTATACTGGAGGAGTCATTGGCTTGGTAGTCAAGAAGCTCAGGTTAATGCTCAAGGGACATGGGTTCAAATCTCACCACAGCAACTTGATACAATTTACAAGGGCAGCACAGTGGCTCAGTGGCTCGCTCTGCAGCGTCACAGCGCTAGGGACCTGAGTTTGATTCCGGCCTCGGACGACTGTCTGTGTGGAGTTTGCATAGTCTCCCTGTGTCTGTGTGGGTTTCCTCTAGGTGCTCTGGTTTCCTCCCACAAAACAAAGATGGGTTCGCCATGCTAAATTGTCTGTTGTGTTAGTCAGAGGGAAATGTATCTGGGTGGGTTACTCTTTAGAGGGTCAGTGTGGACTTGGTGGGCCCAAGGGCCTGTTTCTGCACTGTAGGGAATCTAATCTAATCATTCTTTAAATGATCCAAGGAAAAATTGACTCTGAAAAAACAATGAGATTGGGAGTCAACCATCCAGGTGAACTGAACACAATCACAATCATGCGCATTTAATGAATAAGAAACTAAACTAACATCAGTGTTAATCACTGACATATCTTGGTGTAACATAACAAAGTTTTCAAAGGGAATGACAGCAAGGCTCAGATACACTCTCATTTAATCACTCAATTATAACTAGTTTATTAATATGAATTAAACATTAAAATGCATTGAAATTGTTGCTGAGTTTTAATTATTCAATAATCTCTAACCTTGTTACATTGGTACAGATTTCCACACTGCAACAGGCCCGAGGCTGGCAAACTGTCCAAAGGAAGATTCCAAGAAAAATATTGGTATCCCAACAAGACCCAGCATGATTGAGTAGGGAATAAGAAATACACCTGGAAAATAGAATAAAAAGGTGAAACAGGGTCCATGGATGTGAATTCCCAACATACTCTGCAGTTTCAAGTGGATGGTAACAACAACTTTATACTAACAGAGAAACAGGCCTAATCTTTAGAATCTCTCCTCATAACCAAACCCCTAAAATCCACGTTATCATTCTTGTAAAACCATGTTGTACTCCCTCCAAGGCCAATATATCCTCCCTTAGATGTAGTGCCCAGATCTTCCCACAGTACTTCAATTGTGGTCGAACCAGGGTTTTGTATATCTGCAGCATACTGTCTACATCCTTGTATTCATGTCCTCGAGGTGTAAAAGCCAGATTCCATGAGCTTTCTTCATTATTTACTGTACCTGTTTGTGGTACTTTAAAGGTCCATGCACCTGAAGCCCCAAGTCTCTTTTGGCATCCATTGTGTTTAACTTGATGCCATCTAGGAAGTATCCAGGTCGATACTATATCGGTCAAAATGGATAACCACACACTTGCTTACATTGAACTTCATCTGCTACATTTTTGCCCAATTACTGAGTCTATCAAGAACCCTCTGCAATTTTATGCTGTTGACTACATTGTCTACAATGCCCCCTAACTTTGTGTCATCAGTATATTTGGATATATGATTTTCTATGTTATTATCCTAGTTGTCAATAAAAAATATGAATAATTGAGACCCTAACACAGATCCTTACAGGGACACCACTGGTCACATCCTGCAAATTTCAGGACCTACTCATTATCCTTATTTTCTGGCACCTGCCACTCAACCAATTTCTGAACTATATAAGTAATTTGCCCTCAATTCCATCAGCCTCTACCTTAGTTAATAAGCTCTTATGTGCAATTTATCACATGCCATCTGAAGTCCGTACAAACAACAACCACAGACATTCCCCTGTCCACTATCTTAGTCATGGCTTCAAAAAATTAAATGAGGTTTGTCAGGCATGACCTACTGTCTCTGATTAACTGAAGAAATTTGAAGTGCTCAGTTATTTTATCCTTAATTAGAGACACCAACCAGTGCCCCAGCACAGATGTTAGGCTAACTGATCTATAAATCCCTGATTTTCCTCTTTCGCCCCTGTTCTAAAGTGGAATAATGTCTGCAATTCTTCAGTCCAGTGGGACAACTTCTGTATTGAGGGAACATTGAAAGATTAGTAAGAGTAAGGTTAATTAGTAAAAGCAGAGTAGTAATCCCAGGATTGCTATTGGTGCCATTGTCTAGTGAAGCTAGGAACGGAGAGTGTGTGCAGCTAAACACGTGGCTGCAGAGCTGGTATAGGAGGGAGGGCTTCAGGTATGTGGATCTTCTGCGGAAGGTGGGACCTGTACGGGTTGCACCTGATCTTGAGGGGCATCAATATCCTGGGCAGGAGGTTTGCTAGAGATCTTCGGGAGGGTTTAAATAGTTTGGCAGAGGGATGGGAACTGGAACTATGGATCAAAGGATGTGGATGCTGGTGAACAGGCAGATACAGCATGCAGAGAGACTGTGAGAAGGATAGGCAGTTGATAGGGCAAAGCTGCAGTCAGTGTGATGGGTCTATTTTAATGCATGAAGTGTCAAGAATAAGGGTGATGAACTTAGAGCATGGAGCTACAATGGAGCATGGAGTTTCTTGAAGCTACAATGTTGTGGCTATTACGGAGGCTTTGATATCACAGGGGCAGGAATGGTTGCTGAATGTTCCGGGATATAGATGTTCCAATAGGAACAGAGATGGAGGTAAAATAGATGGGTGGGTGGCATTGCTAATAAGGGACAGTATAATAGTTGGAGAAAGGAAGATTGTCGGGGATGGTTTGTCCACTGAGTCATTATAAGTGGAAGTCAGAAACAGGAAAGGAGCAGTCACTTTATTGGAAGTTTTCTATAGATACCCAATAGCAACAAAAGCATGGAGGAGCCGATTGTGAGGCAGATTTTGACAAGGTTCAAACGTAACAGGCTTGTGTCGGGTGACTTCAACTTCCCTAATATTGACTGGAACCTCCTTAGTGCAAATAGTTTGGATGCAGCAGATTTTGTCAGGTGTGTCCAAGAAGGATTCCTGATTAAATATTTAGCTAGGCCAACCAAAGGGGAGGCCATTTGGATTTGGTGCTTGGTAATAAACCAAGCCAGGTGACAGATCTCTTGGTGGGAGAACATTTCTGTTATAGTGATCACAACTCCCTGACCTTTACTATAGTCATGAAGAGGGATAGGAGCAGATGGTACGCGAAAACATTTAGTTGGGGAAGGGGGAAATTACAATGCTATTAGACAGGAACTGTGAATCATAAATCTGGAGTAGATATTCTCAGGGAAATGTACAACAGAAATGTTGAGGTTGTTTACGGAGAACTTACAGCAAGTGCGGGTAGGGCCAATCAGGGATAGTGAAGGGAACTTGTGCCTGGAGTTGGCATTTGGGGAGGTCGTTAATGAATATGTTGTATGAGTATTCACTAGGGAGAGGGACCTTATTGTTTGTGAGGACAGCGTGAAACAGACTGATATGCTCAAACAGGTTGATGTTAAGAAGGAGGATATGCTGCAAATTTTGAAAAGCATGAGGATAGATAAGTCGCCTGAACCAGACGGGATATACCTAAGTTTGCTGCAGGAAGCGAGGGAAGAGATTGCTGTGCCTAAAGTGTTATGACACAGAGGTGAACCTCTCTCTTCATTAAAACAAACACCCAGAGAAGCTCACCTCACCTCATATTTCTAATATTTCAAGAAAATAACATCAATTCATTCTTTAACTCTAAAAGGGAACATAACGCAACAAATATTCACAACACTAAGGCTCCTTTTCTCTTAACTGCTTAATACCTGCCTCCAATGCTATAATATACTGTTCCAATAAAACATTTATTAAAATTACATCAAATCAATTTCAAAACCTTTCAGTGGCTGTCATCTTTGGTGTCTTTCTTCTTCCGGCTGAAGACCTCACTGGATCATCTTCTTTCTTTTTACTGTTAAGATGTTTCGTATGAAAGGCACCTTTGATAGAGAGTATTTCAATGTCTTGGGTCTCTCTCTCTCTCGATTGCAGTTGCTCTATCTGATTTTCAAAATGGCTGCCTTTTTCATTTTCCCCAAAATTGGATCATCAGTTTGATGTTGGTAAAACAATAAATTCAAACTGGATTGGGTTTTAGTATCCTGAGGCATAATTTAAACTGTTTGTTTAAATTGGATTTGTTGCCAAAACAGTAAACAATGCAGGTTTCCATTTCATAGCCAAATGTTATATATTTTCAATTTTCAGTACACTCAGACTGCTAGTTAAATCATATGACAGGTGCTTGTAAGCTCTCAGTGCAAAACAGCATTCACTCTTTCTTAAAGGTACAGCACATTACAACAGAAGTAATGATCTTCACATGCTCACTGGCTACTGGAGTAGTACCAGATGATTGGAGGGTGGCAAATGTCATTCCCTTGTTCAAAAAAGAGGAAATGGATAACCCTGGGAATTACAGACCAGTCAGTCTTACATCACTTGGTATTTGGATGATAGTAAAATGTAGGGTATGTAGGTTAGTTTGATCTTAGAATAGGATAAAAGGTCCGCGCAACATAGTGGGCTGAAGAGCCCGTACTGTTCTATGTTCTATCTGTGTATGACTGTGAGCGTGAGGAGTTAGAAGGGGAATAAAGTTATATGTTGATATTTGACAGTTGTTCATCTGGGGTTGGAATACATTATTTCCTTATCTATTTATTTATTTATCAATTATAGATAGCAGTAGACAATCTTAAAGAATCACTGATTGATAATAAATTCAACCTTTACATTATAATATCAGTGTTTGGCACTGGTGCCTGGGAGATGATGTACAGGCTTTGTGGAGTTAGGGGTGAGTTACTTACTGCAATATTCATAAACTCTGACCTACAACCAAGGGTAGGCTCATCGGCCTATAATTTTCATCTTCTGTCTTGATCCTTTCTTGAACAAGGGAGTTACAATAGCAATTTTCCAATCATCTGAAACTTTCCTGACTCCAGTGATGTTTGAAAGATCACATTCAGCGCCTCCGCTATTTCTACAACTCAATCCTCAGTCGATTGACGAGGATGAAGTCAAGTATGTTTTTCACTCCTGTTGGTTTCCTCACCACCTACCACAGACCCAGTGTAGCAGTGAAGTTCTTTAGGACATAACCACCTGGATCAGTAGTGCTACTGCTGAGCCAGTCTTGATGGTCAATGTTGAAATCCCCCACCTAAAGGACATGTTGTGCCCTTGCCACCCTTAATGCTTCCTCCAAGTTTGTTCAGCATTGAGGAGTACTGATTCATCAGCTGAGGGAGGATGGTATGTGATAACAGCAGGACCTTTTTGCCCCCTTTTTAACCTGAAGCCATGAGACTTCAAGGGTCTGGCGTCAATTTTGCAGACTCCCAGGGCAACTCCCTCCTGACTGTTCACTAGCTAGATAGGATGTCAGCTGGGCAGGAGGTCAGGTTCACAGTAGAGGCCAGCGGTCAGTTCTGTCGAGTATATGGAGTCACAGACAGACAGGACAGGGAAGAAGGCTTTTGGCATACTGTCTTTCATCAGTCAGGGCACTGAGTATAAATGCTGGAAGTTATGTTGCACTTGTACAGGTGTTGGTGAGGCCACATTTGGAGTGTTATGCTAAGTTTGGGTCTCCTTGCTAGAGGAAGGATGTTGTTAAACTGGGATGAGTTCAGAAGAAATTTACAGGGATGGTGCCAGGATGCAATGGTCTGAGTTATAGGGAAAGGTTGAACAACCTAAGACTTTTTTCTTTAGAGCTGAAGAGATTGAGGGAGTTTGTTATAGAAATGTATAATATCATGATAGGCATGGATAGAGTGAATGCACTCTGTCTTTTTTCCAGAATTGGGGAATCGAGGACAGGGGGGCATCGGTTTAAGGTTAGAGAGGAAAGAATAAAAGGGCCCCTGAGGGGGATGTTTTGACGCAGAGGGTGGAATACATCTGGAATGAGCTGCCAGCAGAAGGTTGATTATATTAACAACATCAAAAGGTATTTAGACAAGTACATAGATAGGAAAAGTTTAGAAGGAAATGGCTAAGTGCAGCGAAATGGGGTTAGCATGGATGGACAGTTTGGTAGGCATGGACCAATTTGGACCAAAGGGCTTGTCTCCATGCTGTAGGACTCTATGACTCTATGTTAATGTTGGGTTGGGTTGGGTCACATTTGACTGATGCAAGGAGTTGCTAGGTAGATGTCAACTCAGATCTGATGGATGTGGGGGTTTGGAGCGGTCTGGACATGGCAGGGGTGTTAGATTTAATAATCTAACTTTCCTGATTAATTATTTTACTTAAATTCATCAGTACCTTCTGAAATTTCCGATGTAAATAGAGACTTTTGGAGTGTTCCAAGAATCGGAGAATTGTCTAGTGGAAAATCCAGTTTCCTGGGCAATACCTTCAGAGTGTGCTAGAATGGGGATTCCACAGAATATTCATGGTGACTCATCGTCGACACCAAATAATGACTGGCCTGCGTAAAATCCTTGACTTTATATCATTATAATAAATGTCTGCTGGTTTCTCTGATAGCATGATATCCAGACTCAGTCTCTTATGTTATGGTGAATAATATATAAGCATATATATACATTACTGGAGGCAAACTAAGATCGAAATGAAGATAAGTAATAACTGTAATCCAGGAGATTATGAAGTTCATTGATAACTCACTGTGAGATGGTAAAGTAGGTACAGCAACTTTGTTTTAGCTAGCACCTTATCAATGGGTATTCCTGATAAACCAACCAAAATTATGTGTTCAATATTGTGATCCATCATGATGTCCGTGTATTTCTGCTGTAAGTAAAGTCTAACAGTGATTCCACTAGCATGCTACAAAGACTGATTGAAACTTTATTCTTTTGTGTTTTCTATCCTTGTTTTAATCTTAACATCTGTTGATATTGCTGACAAGGACTTTATTATCTTAACTCCAAAGGAATCTTCCATAAAACTTGTAATGAATCAATCTATGCCTATTTAAACTGAAAATGTGGTCTACTCTGACTTGAACTAGACAAATGAAAAAGGGGCTACATGAGTTTTATTAATCTACTGTTTATTGAAAATGCTGGGAACAATCTGGGTCTTAATGACATTCTGTTGTGTTTCTAGAATTATTTCAGTTATAGGAATTTAGCAATATAAAGTATTTAAAGGTATAAAAGTATAATGCTTTTTACTCCTGATGAGAAATGGGCCACAGATTCAAACTACAACCTGTAATGAGACAATCTGATTTGCTCAAAAGTCACTTGAATTAATTTCAACCACCACTTTGCACTTTAGTATTTAACTGTGCCATGTCCAGACTGTAACATTTCTAACCCCTGCACAATTGTTAGGATGTCAGAAAACACACAAGACCAGGCTATAGTCCAGCAGGTTTATTTGAAATCAGAAGCTTCTGGGGTTCTGCTGCTTCATCAGGTGAAGGTTAAACCTGTTGGATCATAACCTGGAGTTGTTGCATTCTGACTTTGCCTACTCCAGTCAAACACCGGCACCTCCACATCAATTGTTACGATGGGAAGCACTGACAAGAGCAATATCCAAGCCAACAGTCCTTAAAGATCATTGAAATGCTCCCTCTGCATTTCTATCCCCTTAATTCAAATTCCAGACAGTACCTCCTCCATTTTTGTAAGCCAGGAAGGGAATCTCCAGACATTGCCTAGACCACAGCACAGCCAATCATCAAGAGCAAGTAGTCAGTCTTCGAGGACCAGTTACCTCTCTTCACATTTTCATCAGTTCTGTTCACTGCTGGATTGGCAGCACTCTTGGGGCAAAGAAAGGAATTGACTAAATTAGAAAGTAGATTTTCTCAATCTAAACTTAAGCACTTAGTTCAACTCTTCCCCACTGTAAAAACATTTCTTCATTCCCCAGTTAACAGCAATCACTTAGTAGTTTGGAAACAAGACGGGTGACTGCAGTTCACAAAAGCTAAAATCCCCAAAGAATCAGCACTTCTCAGGATTTTACATGAGTGTAATTTCATGTTTTGCTAAAATACTCACTGTATCTATTGGAGAGTGTGTTTCCTGTTCATTCTGTGAGAATTCAGATAAAGCCAACTCCCTCTGGTCCATCTTCAGACAGCCATGAATACTTTCTTCGCTTGCTCAGGAGCTGGATGTAAACCTTAAGGAGCAAATCTTGCCCGAAGATGTTCTATCTTTCCAAAATTCCAGGACTGTGATTAAGAACTGTTCAGCCTTTCACCAAGTAAATGACTGGTGAGAATGACAAGATGTGTCCAAAAGGGCAAGATCTAGTTGCTCAGGTCTGGGTGATGTCCACATTTCCTGACTATTTCTGATGCAATCTCCACACTAAAAATAATAGAATTTCAGGTTTGTTTCAGAATACTCAATGTCAGAATATATCTATTTTGCATCATATATTTCTCACCAATGCTTTGAAATGAGGAGGTCACACAATATAGAGAGAGGCCATGGCATGAATCAGCGTCTGCAGCTTTCACCGTGGGGTGGCTGTTACTCTGCACTACCTCAATGTTTCCAATTGACCAGGAATCTCTCCTACTATCCCTGCCTGCCATACAATTATCAGAAAGATTCAAAGATTGACTATTGAGTGACCATTCAGATTGAGGCTGAATGCAGCGCCAATATTTTGAAGTCTTGAGATTTCAAAGGACTTTGTCAGAGTGAACCAGACACAGGGGATTTGCTGTTGGGAAAATTAAAAATCCCATTCAGTTCCCTCACAGTCAGCTGGGGCATCATGACCAGGGCCTCCAAGCCCTCCGTTTCTTCCTCTACCGATGTTCCCAACAGTACCCTTCCATCGACACTCTCATTCGTTTGGCCAAACTGGTCCTGACACTTAACAATTTCTCCTTCGAATCCTCCCACTTCCTCCAGACCAAAGGGGTAGCCATGGGCACCCGAATGGGCCCCAGCTATGCCTGTCTCTTTGTTGGCTACGTAGAACAGTCCATCTTCCGTAATTACACCACACCACTCCCCACCTCCTCCTCCGCTACATTGATGGCTGCATTGGCATCACCTCGTGCTCCCGCAAGGAGGTTGAGCAATTCAACAACTTCACCAAAACATTCCACCCTGATTTTAAATTTACCTGGACCATCTCTGACACCTCCCTCCTCTTCCTGGACCTCTCCATCTCCATTAATGACGACCGACTTGACACTGACATTTTTTACAAACCTACCGACTTCCACAGCTACCTGGATTACACCTCTTCCCACCCTACCTCCTGCAAAAATGCCAGCCTGTATTTCCAATTCCTCCATCTCCGCCATATCTGCTCCCATGAGGACCAGTTCCACCACAGAACACAACAGATGGCCTCCTTCCAATTTCCCTTCCCACGTGGTTAATGATGCCCTCCAACGCATCTCGTCTACACCCCTCACCTCTGCCCTCAGACCCCACCCCTCCAACTGTAACAAGGACAGAACCCCTCTGGTGTTCACCTTCCAACCTACCAACCTTTGCATAAACCAAATCATCCAATGACATGTCCGCCACCTCCAAACGGACCCCGCCACCAGGGATATATTTCTCTCCCCACCCCTTTCCGCCTTCCACAAAGACCATTTATCCGTGACTACCTGGTCAGGTCCACGCCCCCCTACAACCCACCCTCCCATGCTGGCACTTTCCCCTGCCACTGCAGGAATTGCAAAACCTGCGCCCACACCTCCTCCCTCACCTCCATCCAAGGCCCTAAAGGAGCCTTCCACATCCATCAAAGTTTTACCTGCACATCCACCAATATCATTTATTGTATCCATTGGTCCTCTCTATATTGGGAAGACTGGACATCTGCACCAATCAACCCCACTGCCCTGTGACCCAACATTTCATCTCCCCTCCCACTCTGCCAAGGACATGGACGTCCTGGGCCTCCTTCACCGCTGCTCCCTCACCACCCGATGCTTGGAGGAAGAATGCCTCATCTTCCGCCTCGGAACACTTCAACCCCAGGGCATTAATGTGGACTTCAACAGTTTCCTCATTTCTCCTTCCCCCACCTCACCCCAGTTCCAAATTTCCAGCTCAGCACTGTCCCCATGACTTGTCCTACCAGCCTATCTTCTTTTCAATCTATCCACTCGACCCTCCTCCCTGACCTATCACCTTCAACACCTCCCCCACTCACCTATTGTACTCTATGCTACTTTCTCCCCACCTCCACCCTTCTCTCATTTATCTCTCTACCCTTCAGGCACTCTGCCTGTATTACTGATGAAGGGCTTTTGCCTGAAACATCGATTTTACTGCTCCTCAGATGCTGCCTGAACTGCTGTGCTTTTACAACACCACTAATCCAGCATCAGAAATTTCACATGGTCTGACAAATCTCTATCAACGGAATATATATGTTATATGTTTTTGGAGATATTTCCCTGGTGCCAGGATCAAGGATGTCTCAGAGAGGGTGCAAAATGTTCTCAAGGAGGAGGGGCACCAGCAAGAGGTCATTGTCCATATTGGAACCAATGACATAGGAAGGGGAAAGGTTGAGATTCTGAAGGGAGATTACAGAGAATTAGGCAGGAATTTAAAAAGGAGGTCCTCAAGAGTAGTAATATCTGCATTACTCCCAGTGCTATGAGCTAGTGAGAGCAGGAATAGGAGGATAGAGTAGATGAATGCATGGCTGAGGAGCCAGTGTATGGGAGAAGGATTCACATTTTTTTGGATCATTAGAATCTCCTTTGGGGTAGAAGTGACCTGTACAAGAAGGACGGATTGCACCTAATTTCGAAGGGGACAAATATACTGGCAGGGAAATTTGCTTGAGCTGCTCGGGAGGATTAAAACTAGTAAGGTGGGGGTTAGTGGGGTGGGACCCAGGGAGATAGTAAGGAAAGAGATCGATCTGAGATGGTACAGTTGAGAATAGGAGCAAGTCAAACAGGGCAGGCAGGGACAAGATAGGACTAATAAATTAAACAGCATTTATTTCAATGCAAGGGGCCTGACAGGGAAGACAGCTGCACTCAGGGCATGATTAGGAATGTGCGTCTGGAACATCCCAGCAATTACAGAAACATGGCTCAGGATGAGCAGGACTGGCAGCTTAATGTTCCAGGATACAAATGCTACAGGAAGGATAGAAAGGGAGGCAAGAGAGGAGGGGGAGTGGCATTTGTGATAAGGGAGGATATTCCTGGAAATATATCCAGGGAAGTTATTTAGGTGGAACTGAGAAATAAGAAAAAGGATGATTACCTTATTGGGATTGTATTATAGACCTCCTAATAGTCAGAGAGAAATTGAGAAACAAACTTGCAAGGAGATCTCAGTTTTCTGCAAAAATAATAGGGTGGCTATGGCCAGGGATCTTAACTTTCCAAACGTGGACTGGGACTGCCATAGTGTTAAGGGTTTAGATGGAGAGGAATTTGTTAAGCGCATTACAAGAACATTTTCTGATTCAGTATGTGGATGTACCTACTAGGGAAGGTGCAAAACTTGATCTACTCTTGGGAAATAAGGCAGGGCAGGTGACTGAAGTGTCAGTGGGGGAGCACTTTGGGGCCAGTGACCATAATTCTATTAGATTTAAAACTGTGATGGAAAAGGATAGATCAGATCTAAAAGTTGAATTTTTAAATTGGAAAAAGGCCAATTTTGACAGTATTAGGCAAGAACTTTCAAAAGCTGATTGGGGGTAGATGTTCGCAGGTAAAGGGACGGCTGGAAAATGGGAAGCCTTCAGAATTGAGATAATGAGAATCCAGAGAAAGTATATTCCTGTTAGGGTGAAAGGAAAGGCTGGTGGTTTCGGGAATGCTGGATTACTAACGAAATTGCGGACTTGGTTAAGAAAAAGAAGGAAGCATATGTAAGGTATAGACAGGATAGATCGAGTGAATCCTAAGAAGAGTATAAAGGCAGTAGGAGTATACTTAAAAGGGAAAGCAGGAGGGTAAAAAGGGGACATGAAATAGCTTTGGCAAATAGAATTCAGGAGAATCCAAAGGGTTTTTACAAATACATTAAGGACAAAAGGGTAACAAGGGAGAGAGGAGGGCCCCTCAAAGATCAGCAAGGTGGCCAGTGAGCCTGAAGTTGGTGGTGGGCAAGTTGTTGGAGAGAATCCTGAGGCACAGGATATACATGTATTTGGAAAGGCAAGGACTAATTAGGGATAGTCAGCATGATTTTATGCGTGGGAAATCATGTCTCACAAACTTGATTGAGTTGTTTGAAGAAGTAACAAAGAGGATTGATGAGGGTAGAATGGTAGATGTGATCTATATGAACTTCAGTACGGTGTTCGACAAAGTTCCCCATGGAAGACTGGTTAGCAAGGTCAGATCTCATGGAATACAGGGAGAACTAGCCATTTGGATATGGAACTGTTTCAAAGGTAGAAGACAGAGGGTGGTGGTGGAGGGTTGTTTTTCAGTCTGGAGGCCTATGACCAGTGGAGTGCCACAATGATCGGTGCTGGGTCCTCTACTTATTGTCATTTACATAAATGATTTGGATGCAAGCATAAGAGGTCTAGTTAGTAAGTTTGCAGATGACACCAAAATTGGAGGTGTAGTGGACAAAGAAGAAGGTTACCTCAGATTACAACAGGATCTTGACCAGATGGGCCAATGGGCTGAGAAGTGGCAGATGGAATTTAATTCAGATAAATGCGAAGTGCTGCATTTTGGGAGGCCAAATCTTAGCAGGACTTATACACTTAATGGTAAGGTCCTAGGGAGTGTTGCTGAACAAAGAGATCTTGGAGTGCAGGTTCATAGCTCCTTGAAAGTGGAGTCGCAGGTCGATAGGATAGTGAAGAAGACATTTGGTATGCCTTCCTTTATTGATCCGAGTATTGAGTACAGGAGTTGGGAGCTCATGTTGCTGCTGCACAGGACATTGATTAGGCCACTGTTGGAATATTGCATGCAATTCTGGTCTCCTACATATCGGAAAGATGTTGTGAAACTTGAAAGGGTTCACAAAAGATTTACAAGGATGTTGCCAGGTTTGGAGGATTTGGTCTATAGGGAGAGGCTGAACAGGCTGGGGCTGTTTTCCCTGGAGCATCAGAGGCTGAGGGGTGACCTTTTAGAGATTTACAAAATTATGAGGGGCATGGATAAGATAAATAGACAAAGTCTCTTCCCTGGGGTGTGGGAGTCCAGAACTAGAGGGCATAGGTTTAGGGTGAGAGGGGAAAGAGATAAAAGACACCTAAGGGGCAACTTTTTCACACAGAGGGTGGTACATGTATGGAATGAGCTACCAGAGGAAGTGATGGAGGCTGGTACAATATTTAAAAGGCATTTGGATGGGTGTATGAATAGGAAGTGTTTGGAGGTTCGGGCGCTTGCAAGTGGGACTAGATTGGATTAGGATATCTGGTTGGCATGGACGAGTTGGACCGCAGGTTCTGTTTCTATGCTGGACATCTCTATGACTCAATGACTCTCGGTGTTCCTGCTATAATGTGCGTTTTGTCATTGCGGTTTGGCTACAATGTGATTAATTAATTATGGGTGATGTTTGGATAATGCCAAGTTTCTCTTGAGCAGATTTTCTGTAGCAATCTACAACACAATTCTCTGTAACAATTTCAATAGCACGATTTTCTGTAGTGCGGAGTTCCAGAAGAACGCAACGGCTGCATTACAGCAAAACAACCTGTATCTAGATGCATCTGCTCCAAGCTCAGCGAGGTTACTCTTGTTTTTAAAATTATTTCACAAGATGTTAGCATCTTCACATTTGTTGCCCATTCTGGATTACCCTGATAATGAGTGACCTGTTGACCCAGGAGGACCTGTTAACTAACAAAAGATAGTTAACTGTTAATCGCAATGCTGTGCAGTCACACGTAGGCCAGACCTAGCAATCATGAGAAATATTGTTTGACAATGACTCTGGTGAAGCAGGTAGGTGTCTGCAATAAGTGATGGTTGTTTTATGGCATCATTCAATTCCAGTTTCTATTAATCACATGGAAACCTCACAAACCATTGTGATGAAATATGGAGATGTGGGCACCATGGTGGTTCAGTGGTTAGCACTGTTGTCTCACTCACCAGGAACTCAGGTTTGATTCCAGCCTCGGCTGACTGTCTCTGAGGAGTTTGCACATTTTCCCCGTGTCTCTGTGGGTTTCCTCTGGGTGCTCTGGTTTCCTGCAACAATCCAAGCAAGCTAGATGAATTGGCCATGGTAAAACGCCCGTAGTGTTCAGGGATGTATAGGCTAGGTGCATGAGTCAGGGGTAAATATAGGATAAAAGGGTAGGGGAATGGGTCTGGTTGGGTTACTCTTTGGAGATTCGATGTGGACTTGTTGGGCCAAAGGGCCTGTTTCCATACTGTATGGATGCTACGATTCTATGACTTCCCAGCTTTTGGCAGTGTTGGGTACTTGTTTCCCTGATAATAGGAATAACCAGACAGGGAACTGCACAATGCCTTCGTGAAGTCTTATTGCAGAAGTATGGCATTAATGGTACATAGCAAGGTGATGCAAAGCACATCTGTCTATGTTTTGCTCACATTCTTATACATTATTTCTTCATTCAATGCTCTCCCTTTACCCAATCCTCAGCCTCCATTTGCTCTGAGTACTTCTAACCAATCACATCTTACATGTCCAATCACAAAATGTTTCTCTATGTCCTGTGATTATCTGCTAAGTTAAGCATGACCAAAATTTACTCATCAACACAACTTGTTCTGATTGTGATTGCCAGATGTTTCCTTTACAGGGTACTTGATATTTTGTTTGTCAACTGTACTGCTATAGTTAGCAACTGAGCAATTTAAAATTCTCATAAAGTTATAGAGCACGGAAACAGGCCCTTTGGTCCAACTCATCCATGCTAACTATGTTCCCCAAACTAAACTAGTTCCACTTGCCTGCGTTTGGCCCTTTTGATTCCAATCACATTGTACATTATGAATCATTACCCATATGCAGCAGTCAGTATTCACTTCTTCTGATGTCGTAACTTGGGAGGGTTAAGGGCACGAGTAAAACAACATTTGATACATACATATAAAGCAAGAATAACAACAAGAAAGACGTTAATCTCCTGGAGGATAGATGTTTCAAGTGATCCTGACCAGTTGTAGCCCAATTCTATACGGTACTTGAAAGGAGTTGTCTAAGTTTGTCAACCTCCTTGTGAATATGAACAGCTGAATTTATGATCTCTTCAGAATTGGCCAGAGTGTAGGTACAACACTCTTTTCCTACGTGGGCACAGGTCCGTCCTTTCTCAGATAGTAGCCAATCCAGGGCCATTTTGTAATTTTGTAATGTTGTTGTTTGAATAGCAACCAGTTCTACATTACTCTTATCAAGGGCTTGGGAGGTGTCATGAACTACTTGTTCCAATATGGAATAGAGTAATTGAATCTCAGAAAAGGATTTATATGCAGCATATGGCCAATATCAAAGGTCAAAGAACTTGTCTATCTTAGAGTTGCAACGTTTATGGAGAATAAGGAATGAAAGGTAGAGTATGACACATAAAAGGGACTAAAAAAGCTAAATAAACAGAAACCAGATCATGACAGAGGTAACCACGTGTAAGCCTTATGTCCGCAAACAAAAAAAAGTACCATTGCACAGGATAAACTGAGTTATATAGTTCGGGAGCCAGGTGTGGTCAAAAGTTTCTGTTGATGTGAGATAATAAAATTAGGTTTAGATGGAAGACAAGCATCAGATGTGCCATTAAAATATTAGGTACAATTACTCTGACCTGCAAACCAACCCTTCGGCTTAAATCAAGTGCGACAAATAGAACATAACGGTTTTCCCACCATTGATGTATTAGTGATGGTGATACGGACGGTATTAAATTGAGTTCATTACCAGCATTCAAATGCCGAAAAACTGTACCCTGTCGATTCCCACATACCTCTGGTGCCATTAATTTCCATCCAATATATCCCTTTCTCTGTGGAAGATGTGGCAGCCATGTGGGATTCGTTCTGGAGAGTGACCCATTCAGCCACTGCAGATACATTAAAAGGCATGGGTCTAAGGGGATACCGTCCTTTGAATGTATGGGAATATGAGAGCAAACCCAGCAGCTGGAGACGTTCGTATGTCCAGGATAAACATAAGACATGCACAAAAAAGTATTCGCATACAACTTGTGCCTGACAGTGCATGTTCATGTGACCCAAGAGATCAAAACAATTACGAGTTCCAAAAATAAAAACTTTGTCACAATGGGGCAGGGGTGTTAGCCCTTTTGACATGTGATGCATGAATCCAAGTCTTCCTGCCCTGCATATTCATGGCTGAAGGTGATAGGAGAAGAACTTGATACCGACCTTCCCACTTGGCACCCAACGGTTCTTTGTGTATTTTCTTAACGTAGACCCACTTGCCGGGAATGATGTCGTGAACACCTTTAGGGGAATCTCCTCAAGCTGCTGACACCTGTTGGGAAGCAAAATGAACAGAATCGGTTAGATCCTGAAATACTTTAACAATGAATCACTCAATAGTTGACAATCTGCTGTTCTAAGATCAATTGTACCAGGTAAAGACATGAGTCTCCCAGTTATCACCTCAGAAGGGCTCATACCTGTGGTTTAATTAGGGATAGCTCAAATGCTACATCATACCAGAGGCAGAGCTTGAGGCCAAGGCAATCCTTCCTGATGATAGTTAGCCGAGTGTCGGTTCAGAATCTGATTTGTGTGTTCCACCTGTCGCAGTGACTGAGGGTGATTAGGCCAATGCAATTCCAACTTAATACTCAGCAGTCTCTACACTTCCTGGCACAATGCATCTACAAATTGAGTCTCTTGGTCCAAATCTATACAACTTGGGAGTCCCCATCGGGGAATGTATTCCTTACAGAGGGCTGTAGTGGTATGATTGGACGTGGCTTGCCAAGTGGGAGATGCTTCCAACCAGCTTGACAATTTGTTAAGAGTGACTCAAACCTCGAAATATCCTTGACATTTTGGTCGGGATATCTAAGAAGATGTTGGAAGAGCCCAGCAGGTGCCAGAGGTCTCAATTGTGCAATCACTGTGGTTGGTCCAGGATTATTTTTGCATGTTGCGCAACGATTTGCCACAAATAGCGTCTGTTACTTGAATCCTGTTCCTCACTAACTCTTTTAGAGCCTTGCCATCATCTGTAATGGAAACAAATGTCCCCACCAATAAATTTTCTGTGCCAGAAATGTCATTAGTATTCGTGGTGTTCTTTTTATTTTTTCCCTTTCTTTTGATTTTTTTACCCCCACACTACCGCCTAACTGCGGTAGTGCTTATTTTTTCCCTGCACCCATGGTGTGTGTGTATGCAATTGTGAGACACAGTAAGAGACACAAGTTGCACAAATCTTTATTTAATTTCCACCACCAGGAAGAAGGGAAACACCTGAATGGCCTGTGACAAGCAGTGCCCTTCACATCAAAGGGCAATGCTGTGTGATCAAACAGTGAGGGGAGGGCAGGGACTAAATCAAAATAGAGTTGGAGGGGGAAATGATGCACCCCACTCCCTGCGGTGCCCACCTCTCCCTGAACAACTCCAGGGTGTGGGTGGGCACCGCGTGCTCCTTCTTCAAGGACACCCGGGCCCTAAAGTAACCGCAGAAGAAGGGCAGGCAGTCGGCCCTAACGACCCCCACCACGCCCGTTGCCTGGACCTGTTTATGGCCAGTTTGGCCATGCCCAGCAGCAGACCCACGAGGAGGTCTTCAGACCTGCCCACCCTCCTCCGCACCGGGTGTCCGAAGATCAGGAGCGTGGGACTGAAGTGCAACCAAAAGCAGAGGAGGAGGTTTTTCAGAAAATCAAAAAAGGAGTTCAAACGCCCACACCAATATACACATGGTCCATGGGCTCCACAGCACCACAGAACAAACAGTTGGGCTGGGAGTCCATGAACCACCGCAAACTGTGGTTGCAGGGGACTGCTGCATGCAGCACCCTCCACCCCAGATCCCCGAGAGAAAGGGGGAGGACTCCCGCGTAGAGGGCCCTCCACTGGGGATCCCCACCATCTGGTGGCAAATGGGCACGCCAGGGCATGTCCGGACGGTGGATGAGGGAGAGAGGTGGACGGTGTGCAGCAGCAGTCGATACAAGGCCCGCCTTTCACCCCTGAAAAGAAACAAAATTAAAATTCCGGAGGTGGCTCAGGTTGTGGGGCACAGGCTCCAGCGGGAAGTACGGGACCTTGGGGCCAATGCGAAATTCCGTCCGGGCTGGGGTGAGCGCGGACGGGATCCCACGCACACCTGAGCATCCTCCAACTGGTGCACTATGTCGGGCCCAAGCACCGCCGTTTTAAGGCGTCGGATGGCAGTGGCCATGTTGAGACAGATCTTCTGTCCCCGTGTTCGTTTGGAGGAGAGAGACACTGGGGTCTGATTAAAAGTATAAACAGGTTTAATGAGAGAGAATCGTACACAGTACAGTGAGGTGTCTAGCTCACTGGAGAAGGCGCGTTCTGACTATATTTTTAATTTGTCTATCCTTTTGTTCTCTCACATTCCAGAATTACATCCTTATTTGGTAAAATGCAGAATTTTAGTATGTCATTCGTTCTCACCTGATAACATTCTATTACCTCAGTTTGAGCTACGTGCATTTAGACACGGCTCCAATGTCCTGTTATCTCTCACCCTCCCTGGGGCCTCTTCAGGCTATGCCATCAGCTTTTCAGTCTGTTCTTAGTGTAACATAATGGCTTACTGTTGTCTAGTGAGCTAACAAGTTCCAGACTTGCTAATACTACCTTACGTGAGCACTACCTAACAATTAAGTTTCTTACACTACCTAACCTTAATAATGGATCCCAACACCACGTACCGGACATCTATCGCTGCCCTGCTCGCTATGTTTGCGGCAACGTCCAGCCCAGGCCCCCGGCACCCAGCACGTCCCCGACCCTGGTCACCCTCGTCGCCACGGCCCTCCCTCCGACAGCCACTCGAACCCGCGAGCACAGAGGTGCAGATTCCTGAGCAACTGCTCCCTAACGACAGCCGCTACTCCTGCTGGAGGGTAGGCGCGGCGCGATTCGACCATGTTCCAGACAGTGATCAGGTCTGGTAAAAGACAGGCAGCACCTTGAGGGCGACCTCCAAACCGTCACGGTCGATGAACAGGAGCTGCGTGTCGTAGTTGAGGTTACGCACCTGGCGGAAAAAAATACGTCGCCAGGGCGCACCACCTAGGAGGAGGCTCGACGTAAAGGTATCGCTGCAAGGTCTGAAGGAGGAAGGTTGCGACCTGGGTGCGGACGCACACCAGTGACTGACTGCCCTCCTCAATAGGGAGACTCAGAACCTGCGCAGCAACCCAGTGCATCTTTTTGTCCAGAAGAAGTTGACAAACGTTCTCTGGTTGTCAGCGACCAAAGCCAGGAGAGGGTCCAAAGTGACCATGGTAAACAGCATGGCGGCCTGACCATGTGGTTTATGACCAGCACTCGGCTCCTGTAAGATAGCATCAGAGCAGTCCTGTCCAGCGGCCTAGGTGAGCCGAGACTTTGTCCTCCAGCTCCTAGTATTGTTCGTGGTGGTACCGGTTTATTGATCTCTCTGCCTTCAAACACCATTAATCACACAAGTCAGTCCTACTTCAATCCATGCCCACTTTTCTTCCCATGGATCACTGTCCCTTCATTGTCTTGAATATTGTCACTTGCGACTAAAGTCTGCAAATTTAGTTATTACCGTCTCTTGTCAGCCATTACTTTCAGAGGTGTTTTCTAGCAGCTTCAAAAATAGCGAGAATTCCATGGGATTTTCTTTATTATGGACTTTACAGTTTAAATGCAGA